>NW_022992149.1:1407033-1618112 GCF_902827175.1 Gymnodraco acuticeps | reverse complement strand
CCATTTTGCAATTCAAACAGAAATGGGAGTCTACAGAATGCACAATAAACAATAAACAAATCCAGAATAGGCGGCAGAGTGTGACGCTGTGATTGGTCTAAATGTGGACGAATCACAAATCACAACAGACGCATGCATTTATTTGACGTAGCCTGCGATTTTTTTGTTTTAGTTACTATCTGACATCACATACATCGTAGCATAACAGTTCACAGTTTATTTATAACAAAAAAAAATAAAAAAAATATTTTTTAATATTTATAAATAATAAAAATCGTGTTTATTGGGGGAGGGCAAGAATGTCAAATGGGAGGGCCTGGACCCCCCTGGCCCTCCCACGGTGCCGGGCATGCTCCTCAATAATCTAAATAACACACAATTAGGTATTTCTATCTAAGAATATGTTCCCTATTCTAAAGTGAAGTCTTGTTCATAACCAATAAGCTAGTAGTTTGACTCTAATTAGCTATTTCTATCTAAGAATACTGTAGGTTCCCTATTATAAAGTGAATTGTTGTTCATAACCAATAAGCTAGTAATTTGACTGTAATTGACCTGAACAGGTTCCCTATTCTAAAGTTGCCTCCTCTTCACATTTTGTAAATACATTATAGCACACAACTACTGAAATTAACCTCAACAGTACATGAACAAAGTAGGCACACACGTTTGAAATATCTGTTTTACTAATGAACCACTAAAGAGAGGTTCAGACACATACCAAAAATGTCAAGTTTCTCCAAGGCTGAGAACAACATATGCAGCCGTGTACTTTTTAATAAAACTGATTTTTAACAGATTGATGTATTTGTGATCATACTGTGTGGACCTGCTTGTATGTACTTACACAATAGATGTACTGTTCTCTCTATTGTGATGTACTGTCTCCAGTGTGAACATAGATTAAACAGCCAGCCAAACTCTTTTGAGAGCCTGGGAATGAGCAGCCATGCTCCTTTATTGACTTATTTGCAGTCCACTGACATTCAAACGGAGTGAAACTATACAAAATAAGTTACAAGGCACTTAATGATCTCATACATGCAAGTGTAACATACACAAATTACTTGTAGAATATGGTCATGTAGAATAAGGCATTAATAAGTGTTTTAGTAAGAGACAATATACTGCTAATATGCATGTTAATTAACAACTATAGTTGATGGTGAATGTGTGTACCTTAATATGAAGTTGCACCACTTATATGATGAACATTTATGTCTATTGTCTATGTGCCTTATTCTGTATTTGACATAATTGTTTCAATAAAAATATATAACTCAATATATTGAGATAGCTAAGTCAATATATTGAGATAGTAAGTCAATATATTGACTTACAGGAATTTTTTTTTTTTTTCCTGTGGTGCAAACAGGCTTCCATAAGAAAAAGCCTTTGACAAGGTAAACTATTTTTTTTAATTTGCAGCACTAAAACAATTCGGATTCGGTGAGTCTTTTATTCAATGGGTCAAGATCTTATACACTTCACCGATGGCCACAATCACCACCAATGAACTGATATCACAATGTTTCACTTTACACAGGGGTACTAGGCAAGGATGTCCACTCTCTCCATCACTATTTGCTATATTCATTGAACCACTTGTTGCAGCCATCCGTCAAAACATTAACATCACAGGAATACAAACACATAATATACACCACAAGATTAGCCTTTATGTAGATGACATTATACTATATTTACAATATCCCTCTACCTCACTACCTGAAACCATCCGTCTCATAAACACCTTTTCTGAATTATCCGATTATACTATTAACTGGTCTAAATCAACCGTTCTTCCACTCTCATCTAATAGCTGTGTGATGGCAGTCCAAACACCGCCTTATTTTCTGCGTACTGGTAATTTTACTTATTTAGGAATCAACATTTCCCCCAGGCTGAGTTAGTAAATCTGAACTTCACCCCACTTCTCAAAACAATATAAGACACCCTTCAACGTTAAATGAATCTCCCAATATCCCTTATAGGCAGAATTGCAACAGTCAAAATGACCATACTCCCAAAGATAAATTACCTATTCTCAATGATCCCTATTAAACCCCCACCCACTTGGTTCAAATCTATAGACTCTGCCATCTCAAAATGTTACTGGAAAAACAAAACACCTAGAATCAAACTATCTACTATTCAAAAACATGAGAGTCAATGTGGCTTAGAAGCACCAAACGTTCTGCATTACTTCATTGCTCAGCGACTACAATACATTTATAAATGGACTAATCCTAATAATTCCGACACCTCCTAGTTAGACATTGAACAAACATTATGCAAAGATATTAATATTACAGACTTACCGTTCATAAGCCGCTCCATCATACGTCATCCATGCTTCAAAAACCCTGCAATAGCCACAACTCTGACAGCCTGGTGGAATGTAACTAATTAACTAACAACACAATTTCACCCACCGAACACACTCCCATCTGGAACAATCCTGACTTTCTAATAAACAGAAAACCTTTACATTTCAAATCATGGATCGCCAAAGGCATTACACACCTCAAACATATATTTTCATGAACACAAGTTAATTCAATTTTCTGATTTGGTCCACAAGTACGGCATCAGGGAACATCAATATTTAGAATGTTTACAACTCAAACAATCCATTCAAACCAAAGTTAACAGCAAAAACGTTGAACTCTTATCCCCCCCTCAGAAATATTCCAAATCAAATCAAGAAAAAAACTGCTTTCCAAAAATATATACATTTATTTATTCTGCAGACTTAACAATGTCCATCCCTTCAAATAAATGGGAAAAATATCTACAGATCACCCGAACGCCTGACTTCTGGTCTCAAATCTCTCCATATCAACCAACACCAACATCAAACTCAGACCCTGTATTGATCTCAGCTACACACTTTTCTAAGTCTTTAGTTGCCAAATCAGGCCATAAGGGTTAAGGGAGGTGACAAAACCATTCCCCTAACTTCCACTTGCCCTTGCTCTGACCACACCCATCTTTACACTTGGCCTTTTTATCGAAACTTGAAGTTGTGTTGTCAAAACCTGTCTAGAGTCCTGTGGCATCTTGAGAACACCACCTTTTCTTTTCAAAGACTGCATCGTGCAACCTCGAACATTACTATTCGGTGGCTACATCTCTGCCTGAACCAAACCAAGAAGTCATCAAATATCTCCTAAACTGAGGACGAAGAGGGTTGATAGGACGCTGGCAGCTAGTATGAGGAGGCCTTCTTGAAATCTCCCCCGTGGAGAAAGATAAAAGGAAAAAGTAAAGTGTTGGATACTCCTTGGGTTAATTGCATTTGACATCCATCCGTGCCTTGTGTGCTTCTTCTCTGAGGTTGCACTCTGTAAGACAGGACAAAGTGTGGGTTTGAGTGCAGATGAACAGAGAGAATTTTGAAGCAGTGTGTCAGGGAAAGGGTATTGTAAGGAGACATAGGTTTCACTCTGATCATAATGAATGTTCAGCTGACACTGCTTTCCTTGTTGGTCTCCAAGGATACTGTGTAGGAGGAGAAGGGGGTAGAGGGGGGGGTATTATTTGAAGTCTCATAATAGAGCTGGGTGGGAGAGGGATGAGCTAGTCACAGCAGGAGTTCATGATGTCTGTTAGTTTAATACTTGTTTTGCTTGTTGTGTCATGTTATACAACTCTTAACAATGTGTAGATTTTACATTATTGTGTGGACTTTTTACATACAAATCTGCTGCAAATGGCTTGATCCTGCATTAACGGTGCACACTTTTATTTGATAATAATGTGTAGGAAGACATAAACATAAAGACAAGGTCTATTCGTTTTTCCAGCACATTCACCTCAGCAAACTACCCCATAACGGAAGATCATTTCTATAAGTGTATTTCCATGACATGCTAGCTACATATATCATGTGTCTAATTAAATGTTTCCCATGTCAAATATAATGGGTTATGTGTTCTAACTGGAACATTATCTAGCAGCGGCAGCTAATGTGAAATAAGAGTGCATTAGTGCTAGAGACCAAAAGAGAGATGGGAAGGAAAAGCTAAAGAGGTATAGCACATCACAAAGAAAAAACTTCTCTATCATTCTCAGCTTTTATTTTTCTCCAACCCCAAAATACTATGTTATGGCTCTGTATAAATAAATTGCCCCCTTAGTCATAAATAGTAAATGCCCATTTTCCCTGTTGACGCTTTTACATCTTTCAGTATTCTGTCACCTACACCCGAATAAGCTTTTATTGCCCCAGTCATTTATGTGGATCCATTTGCATTAAAAATGATATTGGTAGTCACAAATCCCTGCTATACCTTATTTGGGAGCAGTATTACTTTAGTTTCCCGAGAATCATTTTCAGGCAGAATTAGTATAAGTCACTCAAGCTAGATGCATGCCGAGGCACGCTGTAAATGAGGCTGAATGAAATGTTTATCCAGGAGCTAGGAGGCAGAAATGTGATGTCATGCTTTTTAGAGAGATAGTTATCAACATGAGTCATCCAGAGATCCACTGAAGGTTGTCAATGAGACACAATTTCAACCTTTTTTCTTTCATGCACAGTTTTTCCCACCCGACACATATTGTTAACAACCAATATAAACAAAACTCTTTGGAGTAATAGTACATCTGATATAACACCTAATGTATCTGCATAATGGTGGACCTGATGTTGGATTGTAGTCTTAGATGACTCTTTAGGATACAATGAGCTCTTCAATCAATATTCTCTTCTCTTCATCGATAATATTTGTAAAGTTGGTATCTATTTTATACAGAGCTTTCTTAGTCGAACATTTAGTAGAGTCATTGTGATAACTTTCTCCATAGCTGAGCAAACAATGATAACTGATGTAGTTAACATTGGATAGAAACAGCATTTTCATGTTAGGATGCGCTGATGTTTTAAGGCTTACTATACATTATTTTGAATGTCAAAAATATATTATTAACATTGACTGAAGTCACTTTAGCCATTTACAAATCAGAATCAAGTTTATTGCCAGGTACGTTTACACATACAAGGAATTTGCTTTGGTGTCTGGTGGTGCGAACATAAGCAATCTAAATAAAATATGGGTTACTCAGATTACTTGGTGATCTTTTCACTTATGGTAAAGCCTTGAGGCATTTTGCTCACCTGTGGTGTATATAAATGACTGAACTAAAACACTAATAGAGTAAATTGATGATCTAAGGGCAGACTCAGTGGTATTTCCCCCTTTTGAAAAATGTATTTGGCTAAATATTTCAAAAGAGGTCAAGTGTGGACATTTTATCTCAGTGTGCTTTGAATCAATGTATCTTGCTAATGAGGGTAGTATTCATGATGTTGTCATTGTCACAACAGAAGTTTTGGTTAAGTGAACCTAAAACAAAGGGATTGTTAGTGACCTGATAGTATGATAGTATGCAAGTAGTTTTCCACTTCCATAATATCTCAGAGCCCACAAAAACATTGTTAATTCGTCTGGGTATACAATCCACTTATGGAGTGTCATTAAGCTGACAATGATCAACGCCTTCATTAACAGCACTGAATGGCTTTCATATGAGGAATTTTCAGAGCATTCAGACTGCGCTGATCCATCCACTGCGCTGTCCATTAGAGATGTCAGGCCATAAAGAAAAGTCATTTCTCCAGAACTCGCCCCAAACACCCAGAAGAAATGAAGTGACTGAATATTTTATTGGAAGGGACGTTTATTTTGTGACAGTGAGGAAGAATATCTGGTGGGTCAGTGTGTGAATAGATAACCAGTTTCAGTTTGCACCTGTAGATATACAAATACCAATAGGGAAGTACTATTAAAATAAGTACAAACGTTCTAGGGTGTATTTGTTATTTGTTGTATTATGTTGTCCCATAAATAGCAAACACGTGTATAGTGGTCTGCGCTCTATATACCTCTTTGGGGGCAATCATCCCTTTGAATTACATTTAGATGCATTAAGCACTCTCCCAAATAAAGATGTTTTTAATTTAAATCTAGGTGTGTATCAATGATGGGTTCTTATTTCTTTGTGTTAGGTTTACTTCGACTGAATTACAGTGCAGTCAGAGAGCATTAGGACAGTCATATAGGTGTAGGTTAATTAGTGTATAGGTTGATCAGTAGTGTCATTACTGTCTGACTAGACTACACTAAAAGCTGATCAGAGTTGTTTGAATCTGGTAAAGCTTGATGGCAATGAAATCTGGTGTATTAAACAACAAATACTTTTTGCAGAAACACTTGTTCCATGACTTTCTTGTAAACTGTTGGAGAGACCTACAGAACAGCTAACTGTATTCAAACAACTTGGAATGTATTGACTTGCTGAAGCTGGCCACAAAACTGGAACAAGTCTGTATTAATATCTAAATAAACCGGAAAAAAATTGTATTTGTCAAGCTGCCCGTAAGGCGTTAGACAGGGACATATATTCCAGATGCCCAGGCAGATACTTAGCAGGACCTCAACAGATGCCAACCTATCAACTATACCACTACAGTAATGACCTATCATTGCAGCTTTTACACTTTATGAAATAGATCATGTCCAGTTCACAGTTAATCATTTTGATAGAGTTAAGATAATTGAATTAATACCATTACAATCTAATTTATTATCTTCAGCGTGAAGTGAAATTAAATTAGCAGCAGGGTTGTGAATCACCTTTGAAACACCTTGTCACATACTGTAACTCTGACAAATAAGACAGGAAGGTGTGACGAAGGTAACTTCGTCACTATGGACTGACGGCTTCAGGCCAGGTAATATTGCACTTTATTAGCGTGATTGCACAGTACAGTTGACATTACATATTTGCACATAATTTGTACTAATTATTGAGGTAGTATTTTTTTAACTGATTAAACCGTATTTATTGGAATGTCGTCTGGCAGGTGCTGGTCGGGTCCTCGGCTCCGCCTGAAAAGATAGGGGAGTTTGCGAGAGCACCGAGAGTAGTTATGCTGGTGTAAGGATGACAGCGGTTGAGAGTAATCAGGGTGCAAATAATATGTTGATGTCTGTGGCTGATGATTGTGTGCACCTGGTGTCCTGTGTTGTCTCCTCCCCCCTCACCTGTGTCTTGTTAGTATGTGTGTATTTAGGTGCTGTTTCCTTGTAACTGGGTGTGTGTGAGATCCTTGTGGCTGCAGGATGTGTGCAAGGAGAACAGCAGGATTGAGGCTGTGAACTTTGTGCACATAATTTTAATAAATGCCCACGTCGGGTTATATTTTTGGACGTTCTGCCTCTGCCTCCTTGCTTGGTCTGGGCCGCTCAACGGTCAGTCTCACAGAAGGCTGTAGGTGCATTCCTGTATATATATAGAAAAAAATACCAGAGAGTTAATTTAGAACAGTTACATTTGTGGAAAAAAGGCAGATATGTCATATTTTAAATTAATGCTTTTTTTCACTCATTAATAAGATTAATCCAACTTTCAAATCCCAGAGGAAGAATAGAGGAAGCAAAGCAAAGCAGAGGACAGGAAGATCTAGGTTACAGCACGTCGAGTTTTCAAGGGTAATCATATTTTATTTAGTTTTACAGTGCCAGGGAATGTTTTATAACACTATCACTTTTTTATAACTTTTTTACTGGTCTCTTTAGAGTGTCATCATATCTCACCTTTGAAAACGATGCTGTGCCTACTATGCTTCCTACTATGTTTTGTTTCTCCAATACTCCAACGTTCTGTGTTCCGCCTGTTAAAATGATCTCCTCTGGTTTGAAATAAAAAATTATACTTTATGAATCTTGGTCAAGCGGTCAATCTGAAAGTTTATCATAGTGCTTCTGTATTCCCAGCACCCAAAATACTGTTTAGAAATGCCAAGTTTCAGGGAGATTTCATGAGATACACATTCTATACATTTTCCAAGTGAAGCAGGAATATTTGCCAAGGAGCATTGGAGCTGTTATGGAAGATCATGACAGATACCAAGAAACACTGTGCCGTTTTCTTACTCCTTATATTCGCTATCCAATTGTGTCTGTTAACATATGGTTCACAGTGAAGCACAAGGCACAATATCAATACTGATGCATCTCCATTTTATGATCTGATATGCCAGAAAACAAGAAGACAAGCACAATAATAAAACATTATTTAAAAATAACTGACAGCAAATTATGTAGGCTGCATGCAGGGTTATATGCACATCAACAACACAACTGGTAAACAAACCAGCATACTCATACTAGCTAAAACAACCTAGTTTAACATTAGTAATAACCCACAGGGTCAAAGACAGAATTCTCCACTCTTCATAATAACATTGAGACTTTTTCAGGGATAAGTTATCAAAAGTTCATCATGGCTATGAAGGCCTATAGAGGGAAAGGCTTATCTCTGATTGAATCATCCCTGTATGAATAAGAGATCACCAGGTTACAGAGAGCCAATCCTCTCCAATTAAAATGTAACGGGGTTAGTGTCTGGGTGAGTCCCGCATTTTGTTTAATTTATAACCGTATATCTAAAATGTCAAATGTAAGACCTTTTCAACCTACGCCCACTCAACATGAGTGAAAATTAGAAAAAATATTAAAAATCCAATTCTATTTGGTTGGCCTCTTTATATCAAACCATTGGAAAATATTTCAAGAGCAACTTTATGAGTTTTGGTAATTCCATGTGAACAAATGTTCAGCAGAGGTTCAGCTACACAGGTTTTAGAGACACATACCCAGTTTTCACTGCATCTGGATTTATTTTCTATCAAAAATCTAATAATAGCCAATAATGATCATCCTGCTTGTCATCTTCTAATTGTTTATTAATTTAATTGTATTTATAAGGATGCTTATACTTTATTTCACAGAAGACAAGGTCCCAAAGGGGAGGTTTTTAAAGTAGACACAAATAAAATTATCTCACGAGTGTATCTGCACTATAGTGAGCATTTTCATTTTGTGAATAGGACTGCATACTAACTTCCAGCCTGTTTGAGGCCTTTAAGAGCCTACACAAAATGCCCCAGTTCTCAAAGGCAGCCTGAGTGACTGATTAAAGGCTTTTCTAGCTGTGAAGTGTGCCGGCCTTCACATCAAAACCCAGCCCTCCCAGAGGACTCGCCGATGTTTTGAAGTGAGGCACAGCTCAGGCGTGGTGTCACATCGTATTTTCCCTCAGTCACCGAGCCCAGGTCATAGTTTTTAGTCAAGCCTCTACAAGGATATAATAATAATTAATAAAAGGTAACAAACATAATAAGGCAATTATTTATGTTATTTGAACAGTTGATCCTCTCACTTATTATAAATTGTATAGAAATGCCTTTGTGTTGACCAAAACTCACTTAACGTACATGAATATCTGTAAAACTTTGTGGATGGTTAATAATTGAACTGTATGCTGTCTATAAATATTATTTGGATGTTTTTTATAAAGTACTGAATAACAAATACTTTGTGCATATATAAACATTATTTTTGACTGATAAATAATACACAAAAACATGAATTATTTCATAATCATCATTAACAGATACTTAATATTTAATATATAAGTCCATAATGTATGCAATAATATATCATACATATCTTTACTTATATAAGCAGAATGTAATTGATCTCTTATCAGCGATACTATTACGTTCCCTTCTGCGCTAGGGGAATCAAAGGGAAGCAACACAACCAGAATGGGATTGGTAAAAGTTATAAGTTGTTTTAATGCACAACCGGTGAACAAAATGGCGGGCAAGCAGCCTGAAACAAACAAATTGCCACAAACACTGGTTTAAATAACAAACAATAGAGGCCCCAAGGGCGCAAGTTTAAAGGGGCAACCAAACTAAGAGAGGACTCTAAAAAGTGAGTCTAAACGCATACAGGGAAACTAAATACTCACACACTAAAGAAGGAAACAAAACCTCACTGTAAAAGTGGTACAACTAGCAAAGGAAGGCTGTAAGAAAACACAGCTAGGACAACAGTCAAACAATACTAAACTAATCTCAGCACATCTAATCAAACTAATCTAAGCACACAAGTTAACCCCCAGAATGAAGAGCAAATAGCGAGAGGCGTCTGTTCACTCAACAGAGCCTCCAGAGTGATGATTGTCCCCAGCTTTGTAGTCCTCTCCAGCAGGTGTGCGCTGGGCTTGCACAGGGATTGGAGAACGTCGGGCCCGGAGTGCTCCAATCAGTGTCCTCGGAAGTGGACCAGGGGCCTATACTACGAAGCTGGTTCAACCTAACCTGGATATGTTTGAGTTAGCCGGTTGGCCTAATCCAAAACATACGCGCTCTCGCTAAACTGTACTACGACGCTGGTTATCAAGTGGATCGCTCAAGCCAGCCGTTTCCTATCTAGTTAGGTGCGCGTTCACATGAAAGGGGTGGTATTTGGAGCATTCGACCAATCACAAACATGGAGAAGCGTACTGACAACGCAGCGTCATACTTCCTGAATGAAAAGTGAACTTTAATACTAGTCAAAAATGAAGAAGTTAAACTTTAAACATCCATGACTCAAACACTTTATCCAGGATAAAAGCCACATAGTCTGCACCGGCAAGGTGAATACAGCTGGCAAAAGAAAAAGTGTTTGAATGCGTACATTAACAGGTTTATGATATCACTGCCCCGTCTAAGACACGATCTGACTTTAATTACATTTGTCTCGAGTGCAGGGGCGGATCTACCGGGGTGGTATGGGGTGGCAACTGCCACCCTAAACAATAGCCTTGCCACCCCAGCTGCCACCTCAGTTGGCATCTTTGTTTTGAAAGAAAAGTTGTGGCTCATCAGACATTTATGAGAGAAAATCTCTAATGTCCGAGTGCAAGTGAATGCAGCACAAGACGCGAGTCTTTTAACCCCTCCCCCGGCCCTGGCGCGAGAGTGGAAATATGATTGGTGGCAAATTCACTTGAACGGGGGGACGGCGCAAAACGAGAAGCCTTTCGGACCCAAGCACTGAAAGAATGAGGTATTTGCGGTCTACAATGACAGAGAAGAGAATGTCAAGTTTGGCTGTACTCAGCATTGAATCAAAACGCACTACAGCTGTTGATCTTAATACGTTTGTGAGGCGTTTTGCTGAACAAAATAGTAATCGCCGCATTCAGCTGTAATCAATCAATCAATCAATGTTTATTTATATAGCCCAATATCACAAATGTTACATTTGTCTCAGTGGACTTTACAGTTTGTACAAAATATCAGTATGACAATACGACACCCTCTGTCCTTAGACCCTCACATCGTACAAGGAAAAACTTCCGAAGAAAACCCACAGTTTAAAGGGAAAAATGGGAGAAACCTCAGGGAGAGCAACAGAGGAGGGATCCCTCTCCCAGGACGGACAGACGTGCAATAGATGCCGTGTGTAAATTGAAAAGATAATACATTTGCAACATAGGTAGTCCAAATGTTTGGAAATGCATGTGTGTATAATAGGAAGATGAATCCACGAGGATATCCATCCAGGACCTATGATCCAGGAACACAGCCACGACTCAAGATCCAGGGCTCGCGATCCAGGACAGAGGAGCGCAGGATCATCCATGTCTCCGGATCCCGGCGTATATAGACACCAAAAAGAAAGACATTCGGGGAAGCTGGGTTAATCGGAACATGAGAGTACACAGGTATAGACAGAGAGAAGGAAGAAGTAAGATGTCCCCCGACAAACTAAGCCTATATCAGCAAAACTAGGGGCTGAATCTAATCAGCCCTAACTATAAGCTTTATCAAAAAAGAAGGTCTTAAGCGCACTCTTAAAAACCGATAGGGTGTCTGCCGCCCGAACACAAACTGGAAGCTGATTCCACAAATGTGGAGCTTGATAAGAAAAGGCTCTGGCTCCCATAGACATGCCAACTTGATGCTCTGCTCACGGATGACTCAATGAGAATAACAAACTGTTAAGATGATGACCTTGTATGCGTGTTTATCTTTTTTCTTTGTGGGGGTTTGCCCCCAAAAAACAGTTTTAAGTCCTGAGAAAGTCAAATAAGACGGTGTGTAAAACTACACTGCCCAGACAAAAAAAAGTAACCACTTTGATTTAACTAGGCCAGTAGGTAAGGACCTTCCACTGGATAATAACTGCAGCAATATTTATGTTTTAGCTGAATACACGTTTTTTAACCCTAACTGATGCAGTTAGTCACTTCTTTAGTATTTGTTCTTTCTGATGTAAAGTCAAGGTTGTAACTGTATATCAATAATGATATAATTAGTTAATTAGTATGATAGTTAGTTTTTCAAATTTGAAGGAGGGTGAGCAAGCATCTTGATGAACATTCATCATTAACTCCTCCAAAAAATATAGTTTATTCAATAATAAATGAATATGTGAATCATAACAGTTCTTCACTATATCTGTAAAGCGTCTTTTAGCACCTGTAAAAACGCTAACAAATTAAATCTATTATTATTATTATTATTATTTATTAACAGTGATTGACAGCTGATAGGAATAATATGATTGTTAATAGTATCATATTCATTCAGACAAACATCGATGAGACAGTTAATTAATGTACTTATTGCAGCAGTCTTCATAGATTTGGTACCCCTGCTGGTCTAAGAGTGAGACAAACTCATTCAGTTATTGTTCAGTTAAAATTCATTAAATGATGTCTGTATAGTATAGTATTCGTTTATTAGTCCCCAAGGGGAAAATGGGTTGCAGCACATCACAGAGGCATTTAAAAAAGTTAAGACAATACATCACTGACAACAACATAGACACAGATAAAAACAAACAGACATAAGAAAACCAGATATCGGCAGACATGACAAGGGGCCTATAGGCCCTCATTTGCGAAATAGGGGGGACAGGGCCAGACCAGCTGGGTAAACAGTGCGTCCTAGCCATCATTTGTTTAGGAGTTTGATGGCTTGTGGGACGAAAGACAGCCTAGATCTGTTCTTTTTTAAATAAGGGGCACGATATCTCCGCCCGGATGGCAACAATTCAAAGTAAGAGGCAAGAGGGTGCCTCAGGTCACTCACAATATTGTGTGCCAGTTTTAAAACTCTGTCCTTATATAAGCATTCTATATTAGCAAATGAGATCCCTGTCAATTTACTGGACAATGTTATGGCCCTCCTGACTGACTTTTTCTGTGCCTCAGTTGCGTTGCCGAACCAGCATATAATGCCGAAGGAGAGCACACTTTCGATAAAAGCATGATAAAACATCTTCACCATTCTGTTGCCGACATTAAAAGACAATAATTTACGTAAAAAAAAACATTCTTTGTTGAGACCTAGCATTTATTTTCTCAGACCAAACATCCCATCTGAGCTTGTGGTCAAGCACGACACCAAGATACTTGTACTCAGTGACACATTGAATGGGCTCACTATTTAATAAAAGAGTAGGATTGGGCGATTGTGCTATTCTAAAATCAATTTCCATCTCCTTTGTTTTTGAGGTGTTTAGAAGAAGGTTTGACTTCTCACACCAGTTAATAAAGAAGTCAAGGACAGGCCCATGCTCCTCTTCCTCATCAAAGAGGAGGCTGACCAGGGCCGTATCATCTGCATACTTAATAAAGTGCCTATTGGGAAAAGTGCTGATGCAGGAGTTGGTGTATAAAATAAACAAAAGAGAGGATAAGACACATCCCTGGGGTGAGCCTATCCAGGTAGTTATTGTGTCAGAAAGTGCCATGCCTATTTTGACCTGCTGAGTTCTACAGCTGAGGAAGTCAACGATCCAGGAGATCAGACCAGATTCAAGTGAGAATTCTTCAGTTAAAATATTTGATAAAATACTTGGCTTAATGGTGTTAAAAGCTGATGAGAAGTCGGCAAATAGAATCTTTACATGGGCTTTTGGCGTCTCGAGCTGAGTGTGCAGAAGATGCAAGAGAGTTGCGATAGCATCTTCCACCCCTCTAGAGGCCTGATATGCAAACTGCATGGGATCTAAGAGGTGCTGCGTTTGTGAGATTAGATGCCTCTTAACTAAACGCTCAAAACATTTAATTACCAGTGAGGTGAGTGCTATAGGCCGAAAGTCATTGGGCTCACTGGCCCTGGGGATTTTAGGCACTGGAATAATTGTGGATGTTTTCCAAAGAGAAGTGACTTTTTGCAGATTAAGGGAGGACCTAAAAATGTCTGTAAATACAGGTGCAAGTTGTTCTGCACAGTGTTTTAAAACAGCTCCTTCAATATTATCGGGGCCAGGGCTTTTTTGTATATTACACTTCCTGAAGAGATGGATGACTTCTGACTCCTCAATAGTCATACTAGAGGGGAGGGGGGAAGGATGGAGGGGAATGGCAGTGTCAGCCTCTATACTGTTGCTACTCTCAAACCGGCAGAAGAAGGTTTTCAAATGATTTGCCGTCTCCCTTCCCTCACCACTGATCAAGACAGGAGACGGTTTTCCCCTGCCCTTATGTGGAGCATTCGTCATGTTTTTAATTCCCTGCCATGCTTCTCTGGGATTACCAGAGGCCAGAGCTGCCTCCAGCTTCTCCTTATAGCTATATTTGTCTAACTGTATTTGTCTTTTAAAATCTCTCTGTATGTTTCTCCTAGCAAACTCATCCTGGTTTTTATAAGCTTTTTTCTTCAGAATAATCAGCTTCTTTAAACTGTGAGACACCCAGGGCTTGTCATTCGAATATATTTTGAAAGACTTAGTGGGTATCACAGAATCGACACAAAAATCAATATAACTAGACACTGTCCCAACCCGTTCATTAATATCGGGAGTATCGAATGTTTCCCACTGTGTGCAGTCAAAGCATCCCTGCAGGGCAATAATGCTGTCATTATTCCACATTTTGACAGTCTTAACTTGAGGTTTCTCCCTCTCAAGTAGCCTCCGATAGGTCTGCCACCTTATATATGTATATGTAAGGCTTTACTGATGTGCCACAATAATATCACCTATGTCATTGAGTTAAAATATTAATATTGTGGCTTTCCAAGTTAACATTGATTGTAGGGGTGTAACGGTTCACAAACATTTCAGTTCGGTACGTACCTCGTTTTTAGGTCACGGTTCGGTTCGGTACGTTTTCGGTACAGCAGAAAAAATTATCACAAAACATAAACAATTTTTTGGGTTTTTAAAATTATTATTAAACTGTGAATAATGTATTCACTCAAATAAATACAAAATATAATAAAATAAACATTAAGGTGCAGCATTTCGATGAACTGAAATAATCTGTATTTGAACTGTACTGTACCTAAGCAGCCGGCTTGACATTAGGACTTGCTTGTCATTGTATTTTCATGTTGTCTAAAGAAAGATGAACTTGTCCACATTGCTTGCTGAAAGGGCAGATCTGCTGGCACTAACAATGTCTCCTGCTGTGGAGAACACCCTCTCGCTAGGGACAGTGGCAGCAGATACAGGTAGCGCTTTGCTAACATGGCAACATAAGGATATTTGGCGTTTGTAATAGCTTTGGCTCGGTCTGAACTTGTTGCGAGTGATGGAGGCTTAAATGCTAGTGGGAGTTGGGTTTGCACTTCAGTCTTTTTTCTTTTGGTACCGGTGATATTCACGTTCGGGTGATGCCTTTTCAAATGAGTGTGCAAGTTTGATGTATTGCCAGCCGCGTAACAAATTTTAGTTGAACAATGCCGACTAACAGCTTTGGTTCGGTCCACCTGTCTTTGTCCGTCATCCTTGTACGTAACTGAAAAACCAAAATATTCCCAAACCGGAGACTTCAATGATGCTGGAGGATTTTCGAGCTCAACTTTATCTGCGTTCGCCATTTCGACAGTTCCTCAAATTACTGACTACATTTGAACGCATCCCTGTGACCAGCTCTCATAGTATGCCTCTCGTCCAATTAAATGACTTGGTCGCTCTATGATATATAACTGAGATTACTTCCAGAAAGTTTTTCATGTTCTCAATTTTTTACGTTTAACGCTATATTCGTTCGGTACACACGTGTACCAAACCGAAGGGCCCGTACCGAATAATTTCAGTACGGGTACGTGTACCGTTACACCCCTAATTGATTGATATGATTGCGATTTAAATCAGCATATACTTCTGCCAGGGGATGCCACCCCTCAAAATCTCCTGCCACCCTCTTGCCACCCCATGAATATTTGTCTAGATCCGCCCCTGCTCGAGTGTTTCGTCAACTTAATGTGTTGCTTAAAATAATACTTCTGCATACAGTATGTGACACTGTGAGTGTTGCACAGCCAGATACGGCTCAGCTGACTCAGATAAGAACATATATGATACATTATGAAGTGATATGCCGCGGACTGCGATGTTACTCTGATCCGGTTACTTATGTTGTGGCAGATATTTAAGTAAGCTTTCTTAACGCTAATGTTATAATAGTCAGATTGCTCTGAAGATGGGAGGTGATATTCTATTAATGTTCACGTTCACACAGTCGGTGATTTCTGTATTTCCTTTCTCCTGTAATATGACTTGATCGCTTTAAACTCCGCACACTGAGCTCTGATTGGTCAGCAGGCAGTGCTTTCACTGAGTTGAGCTCTTAGCCTGCAACCTAACCTGGTCCCGACCAGGTTAGCCGCTAAGCATAAGTTACCATGGAGATCTAGCCTGCTAAAAAGAGAATCAGCTTCGTAGGACCGGAAAGCCGGAGTTTTCCCTGAATTTAGCCGGCTAAGCGAAAATCCTGCTTCGTAGTATACCCCCCAGGAGATGACAGCCAATGATGTTGGGGCAACCACACAGCTCATTTACATAATCACACACAGCTGCAGACAATCCAAACAGGTTACCGAGCAGGCAGAAACAGCAGCCGTAACGGATACAATACATATGTTGATGTAATCGTTTCATATTACACAAACTCATTATATAATAACAATAAAACAGCATTACCAATTGTTATGTGTTTGTGCCCTGATCAGGGGCTCCTAGTGTGATGTGGCATGTCTAGCTGTAGTTTCCTGTTATGGTTTTGTAGTCCTTATCGTTTCCCCTCCAGGTGTACCCATTTGTAATTAACCCAGGTGTGTCTTGGGTTAAGACCCTGTCAGGCTCCTCCTAGGCCGGCGTATGTCAGCTAGTTAGTTATATAGGGGGTCTGATAGTGAGGGATGGAAACGTTTAAGGGATGGGCTTTAGGTGTTTTGTTTTTTTGAACACACGACAGTTGTTAATCTCTTGCGAATAATTTTGAGTGTGGATGCTTCAGAAGGTCATACCGGTGCTCTTCTCTATTTAGTGTATAGCGGTAGGGGAGCGGTGGCCAGAGTTATTAAGAACAGACTGTACAGACGTGTAGGGTGAAGCCGGTTTTGTTTTGTTTTTTTGTGTAGGCCTATATGTTAATTGGTTGGTCGTATATGCTGGTGGAAGCGGGTTGGTTCTTTAGTTTATTCCTCCCCCGGTGCGACGGTACTAGGGCAGGTATGCCTGTGAAGGTATGTGATTTTATGGCTAGGCCAACTGTCAACTTGTTGGGCTTGTGCACTAAGGAGGAATTATCGGGGATAGCAGAGCATTACGGTGTCAGGCTTGCCCCGAGCATGAAAAAGCAGCAGCAGCGGTTAGCGCTGGTGGAGGCTTTGACCGCCAAGGAGGTTATGGAGTGCTCTGTGGGCAAACCTGAGGAGGAGGAGGTAGTCACATGTGACCCGGTTTCGGAGAACCAGGTTTTGCTGAGGAAGATGGAACTAGAGTTTAAATTCGAGCAGCTGAGACATGCAGAGCGGTTATGCGCTCGGGAAGCGGAGGAGGCAGAACGTGGGCGCGTGCATGAGCTTGAGCTTAGAAGGCTTGGGGTAGAGGCGCGGGCAGTGCATCTTGAAGCTAGGTTCGATGCTACTAGGCACCTACGTCTGGTCCCGCAATTTTCAGAGAAGGATGTTGACAAATATTTGTCTATGTTCGAAAATATAGCCACAACTCTGAAATGGCCTAATGACCAGTGAACATTACTTCTCCAGAGCGCACTCACCGGGAAAGCACAACACGTTTACGCGTCACTTTGCCCAAACACCCAGGATTACGCCGTGGTGAAGGCTGCTATCCTTAGGGCTTACGAGCTTGTGCCGGAGGCGTATAGGCAGAGGTTTCGCGCTCTTAGAAAGAACAATGTGCAGACCTACGTGGAGGTTGCTTACGAGAAGGAGCTGTTGTTTGATCGTTGGTGCGCGTCGGAGAAGGTGGACACTTTGGTTAAGATGCGGGAACTCGTGCTTCTTGAGGAGTTTAAGTCCTATTGTTTGCCCGATAATGTGGCGATGTACATTAATGAACATAAGGTGACTGAGTGCTCGGTGGCTGCGAGCCTTGCGGATGAGTTCGTGTTGACGCACAAAGTGCTCTTTGACAGACCTAATTATCCCGTGCGCAGTGTGGAGAGTAGACCGAGGTGGGGCTTGGGTGACAGGCCTGTGGCCTCTGGCGGTGGCAGTGTGGGCGAGGTTGCTGAGCGGGGAATGAGGGGAGAAATGCGTGAGTGTTTCCACTGTGGAAAAAAAGGCCACATAAAGGAGAACTGTTTTGCCCTTACCCGTCCCAGTAAACAAATATCGTTGGTAATGACACCCACACCCACACACACATCTCTGAGTAGGGATGCCCAAAGGGGTGAGGATATGAAAGCTTACTTACCGTTCATCAGTGAGGGGTTTGTATCCTTGTCCGGCGAAGGGGTGAAGGTTCCTGTGACCATATTAAGGGATACGGCTGCTTCCCAGTCATTTATTCGGAGAGATGTGCTGCCTTTTTGACAGTGGTTCAGAGGTGGATGCTGGGATAACTGTCAGGTCTTTTGGGATGCATGTCATGGAAGTTCCGCTTCACACTATCCATCTTACATCTGAGTTGGTGTCGGGGCCAGTGGTAATTGGGGTGGAAAATTGTTTTCCTGTCGAGGGCGTGTCATTAATCCTCGGGAATTATCTGGCAGGGGGTAGGGTCCTCGTGAAGGCAGATGTGACTTGTGTGCCAGCAGAGTCTGGGGCGGTGGACGTCCTGGTGGATGCGTATCCGAGGGTGTTCTCCTCATGTGCAGTCACGCGGGCCATGGTTATTAAGGCTCTGGCCGAGGAAAAGGATGACGTGGACTTGTTTGATACCATCATAGCGACTGTTAACGGGGTGCCTGAGTGTCGTGACCCACTTATGGATAATCCCCAGGGTGCAGTACCACGGGAGCCTGAGGTGGAGGGGGCGCTCCCGGGGCAACCAGACTTGTGGTCATCGTCTCAGCTTGTTCCTGAAATTGCCCCTCTTGAATGTGATGCTGTTCTTCCATCTATTCCAGCCGGTCTCAGCCCTTTACTGCCCTCTACTTCCTCGTGTGAGTCTGCCAGTAGCGCGGCTGGGTTTTCTTTTGCTCGCGAGGAGCTTATCGCGGAACAGGGTAGAGATCCAAGCCTGTCAGGCCTTTTTGCGAACACTGTGGGAGTGGGAGAGAGTGAGGTTTCTAAAAGTTGCTATATCCTGAGGGACGGGGTATTGCTGCGTAAATGGTCTCCTAGCCTCGACGCGTCAGCGGAGAATGATTGGAATGTGGTGACGCAGGTTGTGGTTCCGTTTAGATACCGTCACGATATTCTGTGTTTGGCTCACGATCACAGGCTCGCAGGACATCTGGGGGTCAATAAGACATATGATAGAGTGCTGCGTAAATTTTTTTGGCCAGGGTTGAAACGGGATGTGGTGCAGCACTGCAGGGGGTGTTCAACGTGTCAGGTGGTGGGTAAACCTAACGGGGTCATTCCACCGGCGCCACTCTACCCTATCCCGGCAGTGGGGGAACCTTTTGAGAGGGTTATCATTGATTGTGTGGGTCCACTCCCTAGAACCAAGGCAGGTAATAGCTTTCTTTTGACCATTATGTGTGCCAATACACGGTTTCCGGAAGCGATTCCACTGAAACGGATAATGGCCAAAACAGTGTCACAGGCCTTGGTGAGGTTTTTCTCCGTTTTTGGTTTGCCTCGCGTGGTACAGTCCGACCAAGGTACGAATTTTTTATCCCGCATCTTCTCGCAGGTTTTAAAGCAGCTGGATATATCGCATAGTTTCTCTAGCCCATATCACCCACAATCCCAGGGGGCTTTGGAAAGGTTCCACTCCACGCTAAAAACAATGCTTCGGGCGTTCTGTCGTGACACGAAGGACGACTGGGATGAAGGGGTTCATTTAATGTTGGTTGCCGCAAGGGAGGTGGTGCAGGAATCTTTGGGATTCAGTCCTGCAGAGCTGGTATTTGCGCATTCGGTTAGGGGGCCGCTTAAGCTGCTGAGGGAGAAGTGGTTGGGGGAGAGCGAGCCGAAGAACCTGTTAGACTGTGTCTGTGGCTTTAGGGAGAAGCTGAAGAGGGCATGTGAACTAGCGAGGACAAATCTGAGTGACACACAGGGGAGGATGAAGGGCTGGTATGACAGGAAGGCTCGGGATAGAACGTTTGTGCCAGGGGAGAGGGTTTTAGTGTTGTTGCCTGTCCCAGGCTCCAGCTTACAAGCACGGTTTAGTGGGCCGTACCTGGTTAGAGAGAAAGTAGGGGATTTGGACTACCTGATCGAGACACCGGATCGTGGGCGGAAGACTCGCTTGTGTCATGTTAATATGATTAAGCCATATTATGTGAGGGAGCCTCTGGTGAATCCTATTGACAGTATTGTTGTTCCCTCTGCGAGTGTGTCCACTGTGCCGGTGTCAGTTTGTATGTTGGCCCCATCTAGCATTGATGAGAGTAATGACAGTCTTTGTTTTTCAGAGGGGGTTGGAGAACTGGAAGATGACGTCAATATTCCGTCCAAGGCGGTCGTGGAGGGACGGTTGACAAACACTGAGTCATTGATCACTCTTGACTGTCATCTTGGCCATTTATCAACAACGCAGCGAGATGATATCAGGGGTTTGGTTGGGTCTCATTGTGAGCTGTTCTCCGATATTCCTTCGCGCACTAACGTATTACAACATGACATCGATGTGGCGGAGGCATTACCCATTAAACAGCACGCGTATTGCGTGAATCCATATAAGCGGGCGCGGTTACAGAAAGAGGTGGAATACATGCTCACTAACAATATCGCTGAGCCCAGTTTCAGCCCATGGAGCTCGCCGTGCTTATTGGTTGATAAGTCAGACAAGACAGATAGGTTTTGTACGGCTTTTCGCCGGGTAAATAACGTGACTAGGCCTGATAGTTTTCCATTGCCCAGAATGGAGGACTGTGTTGACAGGGGGGGGGGGGTGCTATTTATCCATGGGGTGGTGTGGGGGTTAGGGCCGTCCATACCGGTGATGTTAGTACTATTTGTTATTGTGCTGACAGTATTATTGTTTCTTGTTTCCTTCTTCTGTTTATGTTCATTCCCCCATTTCGCCTTGGGGTTATGGACATAAAGTTGGGTGTGGGGGTGTTATGTGTTTGTGCCCTGATCAGGGGCTCCTAGTGTGATGTGTCATGTCTAGCTGTAGTTTCCTGTTATGGTTTTGTAGTCCTTATCGTTTCCCCTCCAGGTGTACCCATTTGTAATTAACCCAGGTGTGTCTTGTCTCGTCATTACCTCATGTATAAGTATTCTGCCTTCCCCTTTGTCTGGTGCTGATCCTGTCTGTGCAGTATGTGTTCTTGTCTGTCATTACTTTATATTTCCTTTGTTCAACCATGGTGGTAATTATTAATTAAATTCTTTTTTTGATTACTTCGGCTACCGTCTCCTTTATTATGTTGCCTTGACTCGACATTGAGCCTGCTAACAGTCAATGGTAACGTAATACCAATAATGACTAAATATCATTATTTATCATTTTGTTGTTTGTCAACAGTAACATAACTATTAACTAAAGGATAAATTAACTCTCAAGTTGCCATAAAAAGGAATACACACTGGTGCCTATACTGTATGCTGAAATCTGATTATAATGTATAAAAAATGGCTTGAGTCATCACCATGTTTCTTGAGGATTTGCTAAATATCTTGATGCTCCTAAAAGCTTTTCTTAGTGCAGCAGTGCCTAATGGATACGCCTACCTAATAAATACCATTATTGATCTATGCATGCCTGTCAAACCTTGTTCAAGACCTTCCGGCACAGTAAAATAATTCCATTGGCCTGAAAAAACTAAGCGCTGAAAAAAAGTGTTTTAGTGCTACTGCTCTTTGAAATATTTAAAATACGATGACATTATGTAAAACAATTTAATCTATGGTTAAATCTCTTTACATATTAAAAAAGGAAATAAAGAAAACAAAAAAGTCTTAAAAAGTCGGCGAGCGTCTGGTGGCCGGGCTTGCCACGGAGCCCGGCCGGGCCCAGCCCGAAAAGGCAACGTGGGCAACACCTCCGCTTCTCCGTCCCGCGGGCCCACCACC
The DNA here is from genome assembly GCF_902827175.1 of Gymnodraco acuticeps. Taxonomy (NCBI): domain Eukaryota; kingdom Metazoa; phylum Chordata; class Actinopteri; order Perciformes; family Bathydraconidae; genus Gymnodraco; species Gymnodraco acuticeps. Next base: position 1,595,860 of record NW_022992149.1, on the reverse strand, counting down.
TACGGGAAACATCGATGGGGTCGGGTGCGCTGCCAGAAGGGTGGCAGTGAAAGCGGAGGGTCTCGACGGACCAGACCCGGGCGACAGAAGCTGGCTTTGGGGACGTGGAACGTCACCTCTCTGGGGGGGAAGGAGCCGGAGCTTGTGCGGGAGGTGGAGCGTTACCAGTTGGATCTGGTTGGGCTCACCTCTACGCACAGCGTCGGCTCTGGAACCTTACTTCTGGATAGGGGTTGGACTCTATTCTTCTCCGGAGTTGCTCAAGGTGTGAGGCGCCGGGCGGGTGTGGGGATACTCACAAGTCCCCGGTTAGGTGCTTCGTTGTTGGAGTTTACCCCAGTGGACGAGAGGGTCGCCTCCCTACGCCTGCGGGTTATGGGGGGGAAAACTCTGACTGTTGTGTGTGCTTATGCACCCAACAGCAGTTCAGAGTATACGGCCTTCTTGGAGACCCTGGAAAGAGTCCTGTATGGGGCTCCTGAAGGGGACTCTTTAATCTTGCTGGGAGACTTCAACGCACATGTGGGCAATGATGGAGACACTTGGAGGGGCGTGATTGGGAGGAACGGCCCCCCTGATCTGAACCGGAGTGGTGGTTTGTTACTGGACTTCTGTGCTAGTCATGGATTGGCCATAACAAACACCATGTTCGAACATAAGGATGCTCATAAGTGTACGTGGTACCAGAGCACCCTAGGCAGAAGGTCCATGATCGATTTCGTTATCGTATCATCGGACCTGAGGCCGTATGTTTTGGACACTCGGGTAAAGAGAGGGGCGGAGTTGTCAACTGATCACCATCTGGTGGTGAGTTGGGTCGAGTGGCGGGGGAAGCCTCTGGATAGACCTGGTAAGCCCAAACGTGTAGTTCGGGTGAACTGGGAACGTCTGGAGGAGGCCCAAGTTCAGGAGGCCTTCAACTCACACCTCCGGCGGAGCTTTTCGGGCATTCCTGTGGAGGTTGGGGACATTGAACCAGAGTGGTCGGTGTTCAAAGCCTCTATTGCCGAAGCCGCGGCGGGGAGCTGTGGTCTCAAGGTCCTAGGTGCCTCAAGGGGCGGTAACCCTCGAACCTCCTGGTGGACACCAGTGGTCAGGGAAGCCGTCCGACTGAAGAAGGAGGCCTTCAGGGATTTGTTATCCCGGGGGACTCCCGAGGCAGTTGCAAGGTACCGACAGGCCCGAAGGGCAGCAGCCTCATCCGTGGCCGAGGCAAAGCAGCGGGTGTGGGAGAAGTTCGGAGAAGACATGGAGAAGGACTTTCGGGCGGCACCAAAGTTGTTCTGGAAAACTGTCCGACACCTCAGGAGGGGGAAGCAGGGAACCATCCAAGCTGTGTACAGTAAGGATGGGACGTTGTTGACCTCAACTGATGGAGTGTTAGGGCTTCGGAAGGAACACTTTGAGGAACTCCTGAACCCGACAACTCCGCCCTCTATGTTAGAGGCAGAGCTGGAGTATCACGGGGGATCAACACCAATCTCCCGGGGGGAGGTCACTGAGGTCGTCAAACAACTCCACAGTGGCAAAGCCCCGGGGGTGGATGAGATCCGCCCGGAAATGCTGAAGGCTCTGGGTGTTGAGGAACTGTCATGGTTGACACGTCTCATCAACGTTGCGTGGAAGTCGGAAACAGTACCGAAGGAGTGGCAGACCGGGGTGGTGGTTCCCCTTTTTAAAAAGGGGGATCAGAGGGTGTGTGCCAATTACAGAGGCATCACACTACTCAGCCTCCCCGGGAAAGTTTACTCTAAGGTACTCGAAAGGAGGGTCAGGCCGATTGTCGAACCTCAGATTGAGGAGGAACAATGCGGATTCCGTCCTGGTCGTGGAACGACGGATCAGCTTTTTACTCTCGCAAGGATCCTGGAGGGGGCCTGGGATTACGCTTATCCGGTCTACATGTGTTTTGTAGACTTGGAGAAGGCGTATGACCGAGTTCCCAGTGAGTTACTGTGGGAGGTGCTGCGGGAGTATGGGGTGAGGGGGTCTCTACTCAGGGCCATCCAATCTCTGTACTCCCAAAGCGAGAGCTGTGTCCGGGTCCTCGGCAGTAAGTCGGACCCATTTCCGGTGAGGGTTGGCCTCCGCCAGGGCTGCGCTTTGTCACCAATCCTGTTTGTAATATACATGGATCGGATTTCGAGGCGTAGTCATGGGGGAGGGGGTCTGCAGTTCGGTGGACTAAGGATTGCACCACTGCTTTTTGCAGATGATGTGGTTCTAATGGCTTCATCGGTCTGCGACCTTCAGCACTCACTGGATCGGTTCGCAACCGAGTGTGAAGCGGCTGGGATGAGGATCAGCATCTCCAAATCTGAGGCCATGGTTCTCAGCAGGAAACCGATGGACTGTCCACTCCAGGTAGGGAATGAGTCCTTACCCCAAGTGAAGGAGTTCAAGTATCTCGGGGTCTTGTTCTCGAGTGAGGGAACAATGGAGCGTGAGATGGGCCGGAGAATCGGAGCAGCGGGAGCGGTACTGCAGTCGCTTTACCGCACCGTTGTGACGAAAAGGGAGCTGAACCAGAAGGCAAAGCTCTCGGTCTTCCGGGCCATTTTCGTTCCTACCCTCACCTATGGTCATGAAGGATGGGTCGTGACCGAAAGAACGAGATCGCGGATACAAGCGGCCGAGATGGGTTTTCTCCGCAGGGTGGCTGGTGTCTCCCTTAGGGATAAGGTGAGAAGTTCGGTCATCAGGGAGGGACTCGGAGTTGAGCCGCTCCTCCTTCGCGTCGAAAGGAGCCAGTTGAGGTGGTTCGGGCACCTAGTTAGGATGCCACCTGGGCGCCTCCCTAGGGAGGTGTTCCAGGCACGTCCAGCTGGGAAGAGACCAAGGGGTAGACCTAGGACCAGGTGGAGGGATTATATCTCTTCGCTGGCCTGGGAGCGCCTTGGGATCCCCCAGTCAGAGCTGGTTGATGTCGCCAGGGAAAAGAAAGTTTGGGGCTCTCTGCTGGAACTGCTACCCCCGCGACCCGACCACGGATAAGCGGGAGAAGATGGATGGATGGAAAAAGTCTTAACATTGACAGGAATGGCGCTTAAGGAGTGCATACCTTTGTTAAAGCAATGCCCTGCCTCGCTAGGTTAACCTAAGAAAAAATATCACCACAAATACCAACCTGCACTCAGATTTGGATTTCAAAACCAACTTCGGTGACAATGTGTAAAAATTACATGTTTAAAAGGCATACAATTGTATTTACATGGCCACCATTAGACAGGCGCATAATCACCAGCTTGTGTGCAGTGATGGCAGGCAAACAATTCCAAATGCTTGCAAACGATCATCAAACAGAAGCGAACAGGCGGAGCAAGGATCAGAGGCTTCACCAACAAGGCTATTGAGTCCATTTTAACAATCGGACAGAGGAACTACTGTATGGCTACTTGGCCGCTACAGTGTAAGTTTACCTTATGACTAATGGAGTAACAGAAGCTGGTGAATGGCAAATGCAGGAAAGCACTAAGCAAAAGACAGCAGAGGGATGTTGGATCAGAGCAGTAGAAAAAAAGAGTAGTAGAAAATAATTGTAATCGCTTTCCCCTTATGTTTAGCAAAGCAACATTACATTTTGCAATTTGGAGGATTTATTCAAATCTATTTTGGTACGGTTGAAGGAAAACAACCAGAGATTTTCATTTGGATTATCCTTATTTTTTACATTGTGATTTACATCAGGCACGAAAAGGCTAGTTTGTCAAGAATAGTATATATCAAAGCTGGTAGCATCTTTTCTAAATAATGAATGTCCCATAAACTATGAATGTGAATAGTTACAATCTATAGGTTGTTTGCTCTGGGCTTAGAAAAGGGACAATGGAATTACAATTAGGAATATTGAATGCATTTTGTGTTAGGAATAAAAGGCTGTACAATTTACACACTGCATATTTGTATTTTTTCTGGTCATGTTTACGTATCTTAGACTAGCTGGACATTTTTGCCACAACAATGACTTCACTCCCCTTACGTGAATTAACAGTTAAATCATTATACGTCTTATATAAAAAATGCTGTGTTCAATCTAATGATGCAGTTGACCAGTAATTGCTTAACAGACTCACTACTGGATGTAAAAAAAACGTAAGGTTCCCCAAGCACTCACTGATACCTAATTATCTGGTTATCCAATATCAACCGAGTTTAGCTGACTGAAGACAGTCTGAACCTTCTAGCTTGTGTTGTGATACAGGGTGCTATTCCTTTTCCCTTCATTTTCAAGGTTCAAATTTGACCAACGTGAGCTTTATATATTACATACCTTTCAAACAAAGTGTCTTTTTTTTATCACTTTGGACACCTGTCAACAAAACAAGTATAGATAGAGACATAACCCTGAGTGCAGTGAGATAGGATCATTCAGCATTACACCATTATCCCTCTTTACCATTCTTTCCCTTGACTCCACTAGATTTGAATCGTGTATTAATTTCCCTTGTGGCCGGAGGGAAGGCATCATGGTCTGAATATAAACTGCCAAGATCAGAGGATTTGAGTGTGACTTTTTTATATGAGAAAGAATATGGAATGTGCAGCTTTCATCCCAGCAATCATCCAATCCACTATGGACATGCATAGCATAGTGAGTGATCGCTTCAGGGAAACGTATAAAGATTGAGTCACCTTACATTTGTTTGACAGTTTTGATATACCATCCTGCTCTGGCAGATTGGAGAACAGCTTTGGATGTATTGCTAAAGCACAGGCATAATGTAAATAATCCAGTGAACCTCCATTGATGCTGCACCAGCAGTTCATTGGGGAAAGGCACCCAAGAGTAGACAGACTTGTGCATTTATTTAACATGTACTGGAAGCACAACCTCAGATATATCCACACTCAGGAGTGGCTTTAACAGCAGGAATCTGGGTATTAGCCGTTACCTCTGTTCTAGCCTATGAAACATCAACAAAGTATTTTGTCATTTTTATGTGATATAGGCATAAGGGTATGGGCCAAATGTGATTAAGGGGTATTCGGACAGAGATACGTTTAATAACATATTTAGGTGGGAAGAGTATCCTTCTTCAATTAAGTTTAACACTTCAGTCTGTGTCCCGTAAGGTGTACCCCACTTCCCCCACAAAAATTACGATCTATAAAATAATACTTGGCAGGAGAGGAGAGGACCTGTATACCACTGACACTAATGCAAACACTGCTGCAGACACACACATTCTCCAATAACCTCACCCTGCTCATCCTTGCCTCCAGCGCATATGGATTGTGGCAATTTGCAAAGTTTAAAAGTACAGGCAGTGACAGCCATTGCACACCCTATTTCCTTATTTTAAGTCCTAATGTATACACAGGCAAAGTTCAACATAACAAACATTTACCTTTCAAACTTCCACTTTCAAATGATATTGCAGTGTGTGGCATATCACTGATTGTTGTGATCATTGGCGAGTTGTGAAGCAATCATTGGGATTGCTGTGAACCCATACTGCGGTGGCAGTTTGGTGCATGATGGATGCACTGGCACTGCCAGGTCTACGAGAAACGAAACATATGGAGAGACTGAAAGGGAACAAGCAGCTCCTTTTCTAAATCACAGAAATACATTTTGCTTGGTTTATGCCTATTTGTCGTCATTCACAGTAAAAAGCCATTCATCAAAAGACTAATGTCTATGGAAAAGCAATCATGAGACGCTTTGCATTGATCATTTATGGTAAATGTGAGCAGAATTTTCGATTGATCCACGTAAGCACAATTCCAAAAATGATTTGGTTTTCACAAAGAGAAAATTCAGCAGTGGAAAGCGTATGCAAACATTTTAAATCAGAAGTGTATCAGTAAACATTTTGTGCGGTTCTTAAGAATCGTTTTACAAATCAGCTCTTTTTATACCACATGCTGAAGAATAATAATGATAACAAGTGAATGATTTGAAACAGACTAACCTAAATCAAACTATCTGTGGTCCACCCAGGTCCTGGTTTTTCCATAATCCTGAACATCCTTGACCAGAGAGGCAATAAAGCATTGTTGCCTCCTAATCATCATATTATTTGATGTTTTATTCATTCCTGTTATACCTGGAAAACCATGTGGCCTTTGTGCATTTTACATGAGTTGCCTAAGGGCATTCTCTGACACGTATGGAATAATCCATGCATCCACGCCTGCAGATATTTAAACCTCTACTTGGTGCTGCACAAATTATATCTGGCTGCCCATCACTCAGTTTTGCCCTTCAGATAGCAGACAGCCAACGGATTAGCTTATATTAATGTAACCCACATGCAAGAAGCCACACATTTGATTAAATTGTTACTCTTGCCTTTGCTACTGCTCAAATCTCTTCACATATACTGTAGGTATTCACAACATGCCGAGAAGTATTATCCTTGATACTACCTATTTATTAACAAGATAAAAAAAATAAATGCATTGCAAGATGATGGTGTTGTTCTTATTATGCCGCTGCCTTAGTGGTTTTGAAGCACAAGGCACCACCTGAGGCCTGTACTACGAAGCTGGTTCAACCTAACCTGGATATGTTTGAGTTAGCCGGTTGGCCTAATCCAAAACATACGCGATCTCGCTAAACTGTACTACGACGCGGGTTATCAAGTGGATCGCTCAAACCAGCCGTGTCCTATCTAGTTAGGTGCGCGTTCACATCAAAGGAGTGGTATTTGGAGCATTCGACCAATCACAAACATGGACAAGCGTACTGACAGCGCAGCGCGTCATACTTCCTGAATGAAAAGTGAACTATAATATTAGACAAAGAAGTTAAACTTTAAACATCCATGACTTAAACACTTTATCCAGGATAAAAGCCACATAGGTGGTGAATAACATAACATAACATAGCAAGGTGAATACAGCTGGTAAAAGAAAAAGTGTTTGAATGCGTACATTAACAGGTTTATGATATCACTGCCCCGTCTAAGACACGAGTGGATCTGACTTTAATTACATTTGACTCGAGTATTTCGTCAACTTAATGTGTTGCTTAAAATAATACTTCTGCATACAGTAGGCTATGTGACACTGTGAGTGTTGCACGGCCAGATACGGCTCAAGAAGCTGACTCACATAAGGAAATATATGATACATTATGATGTGATATGCCGCGGACTGTACCGTTACTTTGATCTGGTTACTTATGTTGTGGCAGATATTTAATTAAGCTTTCTTAACGCTAATGTTATAATAGTCAGATTGCTCTGAAGATGGGAGGTGATATTCTATTAATTTTCACGTTCACACAGTCGGTGATTTTTGCCGGCCGTCTTTCCTGCAACGGCAGTTTAAACTGTATTTCCTTTATCCTGTAATATGACTTTATCGCTTTAAACTCCGTACACTGAGCTCTGATTGGTCAGCAGGCAGTGCTTTCACTGAGTTGATCTCTTAGCCTGCAACCTAACCTGCTGCGGGGCAGGTTGGCCACACAGCATAAGTTACCATGGAGATCTAGCCCGCTAAAAAGAGAACCAGCGTCGTAGGACCGGAAACCTCGAGTTTTCCCTGAAGTTAGCCGGCTAAGCGAAAATCCTGCTTCGTAGTACAGGGGCCTATACTACAAATCTAGTTCAACATATCCTGGATATGTTTTGAGTTATCCGGTTGACTTACTCCAAAACAAAACCGCTCTCGCTAAACTGTCCTACAACGCTGGCTATCAACTCGTTCGCTCAAGCCAGCCGTGTCCTATCTAGTTAGGTGCGCGTTCACATGAAAGGGGTGGCATCTGGAGCATTCGACCAATCACAAACATGGACAAGCGTACTGACAGCGCAGCGTCATACTTTCTGAATGAAAAGTCAACTATAATATTTGTCTCGAGTGTTTCCTCAACTTAATATGTTGCTTAAAATAATACTTCTGCATACAGTATGTGACACTGTAAGTGTTGCACGGCCAGATACGGCTCAGCTGACTCAGATAAGGAGATATATGATACATTATGATGTGATATCATGTGATATGAATGATAATGGGACACATCAACGTCTGCACTCACATTGCCGCGGACTGTAGGCTACGTAATGTTACTTTGATCCAGTTACTTATGTTGTGGCAGATATTTAAGTAAGCTCTCTTAACGCTAATGTTATAATAGTCAGATTGCTCTGAAGATGGGAGGTGATATTCTATTCATTTTCACGTTCACACAGACGGTGATTTGAACTGCAATGGCAGTTTAAACTGTATTTCCTTTATCCTGTAATATGACTTGATCGCTTTAAACTCTGCACACTGTTGTTATCAGCTGTTCCACCATGGTTTCTACCTCAACTAATAGATGTATCCTTATTGAAACGGTTACATTCAATGAAAAATAAAATCAATGTGCAGGCTTACGTGAACACTGTTCTACATGAACAATATGGGCAGTTTATACATTAAATAAATCAACAGTATAGTGGCGATATGCTCCAAGTGGAAGCGATTCGCCATTAAAGCAAAGAAGAAGAAGAACTCCGCACAGTTGATCTCTTATCCTGGAACCTATCCTGCTCCGGCGCAGGATAGCCGTTCAGAATAAGTTATCTAGCCCGCTAAAAAGTGAACCAGCTTCGTAGGACCGGAAATCCCAGAAGTTAGCTTGCTAAACGAAAATCCTGATTCGTAGTATAGGCCCCAGGCCTCTGTTGTACTTTAAACACAACTACATTGAATTTAATCAACAATGTTTATGATTTTCTCTCTTTTATATACAAATATGCACATGGAAAGGACAGCACTCGAAAGCCTCTTTTATTTAGCAGTGACAGACTAACGTGAGTGGGGGACTTACGGAACATACCATATAGTAAAAATGCACCTCCTTTTTAAATACTACACCGCCTACTCTGACAGTCTGTCAAAGTTCTGTAAGCCGTTTTATATTATTAATGTTCTGTTATATCCTTTGAATACATTTTAGATGTTTTACTGTATTCAAATAAAGGCACCCTACATCTTGTTATCGTTCTCAATATGTCACAGATAAAAAGTGTTGAGATGCCCTCCGTCATTGGAATGGTGGAAATGTACCATCACATTTCAACCCAGTCTCACGGCATTTCGTGTTCACCAACACGATTTTTTAATCTATTGATTCGTGTTCACCAACACGATTTTCCCCTTTTTTTCGTGTTGCACAGCACGATTTTAAAAGCAATTTATTTCTACTGCCTGCAGCACGTCTTTTTCTCCGGTCGGATCTAGGAAGACCGGAAGCTGTGTGGTTCATACAAACATGTTCTTACTCAATATCAAGCCACAGTTATTGCTTTTATTTGAAATCGTATAATTTCGGACTTTTGTTGCCGTCTGTGAGGAAAATAAATGGGGCTCAGAGCCTCAGAATACGGAAATCTGTATTTTTAAATATTTTTTTCCTTCTAATTCGATATTCTTTTCAAAATAACACACTGTTATTTACTCACCAATAACACACAATTATCCTTGCTTTTATTTATTGGTTTAATTCCATAATCTCGGGCTTTTTTGGCGTCCGTCAGGAACTGAATTTCAAAATAAAAATAACCGGAAACAGACGTAGGCCTATAAGGGACATTTCGAGCATCATTGCGATTGTCAACATTTCTGAGTTTAGGATGGCCGAAGACACTACACTACCCAAAATCCCCAGCTATCATTTAGGACTACAGTCCCCGTAAGGTTACGCAGAGCGTCAAACAGCTGTGTGAAATGGAACGAAACCACGTCAGACTATCCAAAACTGGAATCGAACGCCCCCCCAGAACTACACATGCTGGCTATTGTGTTTCGCAAAATGTGCTATGGGACGTCTCTACTGAACGTTTTCGTTTTTCCCACAATTAGAAGTTGCCAGTATTAAACACATTGGTGTTATCAAATGTAAAACATATAATTAATAAATGGGTGAAAATTGCTTGTGTCCATAATGCGCAGCATTAATACCCACATGACAGCTCATTGTTACTTTGTAATTCTACTCCACTATAATTCAGAGGTTAACCTGGTATTTTTACTCCACTGCATTTATTTGAGTTACTTTGCAGATTCTGATTAATTATGTGAAATATAAACAACCCTTAAATCAGACTTTAGTTACACCTGAGTAAAATTCAGGTAAGGTGATTGTCAAGTGCCAACAATCAGGAGAGATATTTGATAGTTGGTGCTTGAGAAGACTAAACATTTATCTGCAATTGACATGAATGGAAACGAGTAATAAAGTATATTCATTACTCGTTATTCTCTACTAATAGTTCATTAAAGACTGTATATTATGGCTATTTTGCACATCCCTTTCAAGATTTTCAAAGGTTTATTGACATATCATATACACAACTACGGTGTAGTTATGCAATGAATGAAAAACTTGGGTCACAGGTTCCTCAACAGTGCATTACAAGACATCTATCAATATGTGTGTACCTCCACCATTAAACTGTCATATTCTGCACATTTCTTATTCTATCTACATAAGAGTATAATTCATATGTATAATATCAGTTAAAATAAGTGCTTCAACATAGTTAACATTGCAGGAAAGCAATATATTAGACGTTAAGTACTTTGTCAGGCTTAATATTTATCTGTAGATAGATACCCCCAAAGTTTTTTTCTTATTTAAAAGAAGACCTTAATCTGTTATTTAATGTTTAAATAAAGGTTAATTCGTTTTTCTGTTTTGCACCTCCTCCTATTAATATCTTTGTACATTCTGCACTAAACTGTTTTATTGTAGAGATCACTTATAGTATCTTCTTGATTTTTTATATTCTATATTTATACTTTCCCCCTATGAAAGTATGTACTCTTAATATTTGTTTAATCAAATAAAACAATAATTCAATAACGTGCTTTAACCACTAGGCGGTGCACACAAGGTACACACAGCCATAATAACTTTGTATTATTAGTGTAGGACACTTTTGTTTTCGTACAACATCTGAAAATGTGTAGTTTTATGCATGCTTTCACATAATTTTACAGCATATTGCTATACTATTTCAGACTCAGTATTTACATTCTTACATTCAAAGAAAATCAGTAATATCTTTAAAAACTACAGTCCTTTTATATCAGCTGTGCACCGTTATGGTGTAAATATAACCTATCTGTGAATTAGATCAAATGTAAAAGTCAGCCGAATTAGTGTTGATACTGCAAGGAGACGTATTGTGTGAAGAGAAATTGAAGATGTTGTTTAATTGTTGAATATATTTATGATCCATGTCAAGTATTCAGTTTCGGCGGCATTTTCTCAGTTTTTCCAAAGCTCTTCTCATCAGGGCTCTATAAATAAAGAACTACGGCAGATCTGTAATATACAATGCAGCCGAACCGTGTATTACAATGCCGTTATGTGATGACTTTCAAAGAGAAAAGCAAGAGCGCTCGGAATTAAGTATTATTTTATTCTTTTAAAATGTTTTCCGGATTTCATATCATATAAACACCAAATCCCAGCATGCATTGTGGCTAAAACATCCAATAAGCGAGCTTAAAACCATAGCTGAGGATCTTGGGTAATCGCTCGAAATGCCTACGTCTGTTTCCGGTTATTTTTATTTTGAAATTCAGTTCCTGACGGACGGATAATTGTGTGTTATTGGTGAGTAAATAACAGTGTGTTATTTTGAAAAGAATAACAAATTAGAAGGAAAAAAAGATTTAAAAAATACAGATTTAAGTATCCTGAGGCTCTGAGCCCCATTTATTTTCCTCACAGACGGCAACAAAAGTCAGAAATTATACGATTTCAAATAAAAGCAATAACTGTGGCTTGATATTGAGTAAGAACATGTTTTTATGAACCACACAGCTTCCGGTCTTCCTCGACCCGACCGGAGAAAAAGACGTGCTGCAGGCAGTAGAAATACATTGCTTTTAAAATCGTGCTGTGCAACACGAAAAAAAGGGGCAAATCGTGATGGTGAACACGAATCAATAGATTAAAAATCGTGTTGGTGAACACGAAATGCCGTGAGACTGGGTTGCACATTTACATGACTCCAACAGGGGAAATGGTGTCTGTTCTATAGCCCTGAATGAATTAACTTTTGATGAGGCCAATGGTTATTGAGTAACTCCTGCATGCCTCGAAGTCTTTTCTAGTCCTGCCAAAAGGAACCACACAATTACACACACACACACACACACACACACACACATACACACACACAAACACACACACACACACACACACACACACACATACCATGTATACATCACTTCAGGGGACATTACATTGACTTACATGCATTTCCTGGAGACTTATCCTAACCTTAACCATAACCAACACATGCCTAACCCTTACCCTTAACCTTAACCTTACCCTAACCCTAATCCTAAACCTAGCCAAGTCTTCACCCTAAAATTAATGATTCCCCTCATGGGGACCTCCAATTTGTCCCCCCATAAGGGAGGCAAGTCCCCACACGTGACTGTGTAAACAGATTTAGGTCCCCACAAGTATAGTAATGCTAGGCCACACAACACATGTGTTCCCCCCCTTATGTACCCATCCCCCCACATGGATCACACCTGGCACACAAAATACATGTTCAGTATTCTTTGTATATGTACTGCAGTTGTTCATGTATACCAGGGGGGTATACTACGAAGCAGGATTTTCGCTTAGCCGGCTAAATTTAGGGAAAACTCCGGCTTTCCGGTCCTACGAAGCTGGTTCTCTTTTTAGCAGGCAAGATCTCCATGGTAACTTATGCTTAGCGGCTAACCTGGTCGGGACCAGGTTAGGTTGCAGGCTAAGAGCTCAACTCAGTGAAAGCACTGCCTGCTGACCAATCAGAGCTCAGTGTGCGGAGTTTAAAGCGATCAAGTCATATTACAGGAGAAAGGAAATACAGAAAAGCTGCCGTCGCAGGAAAGACGGCCGGCAAAAATCACCGACTGTGTGAACGTGAACATTAATAGAATATCACCTCCCATCTTCAGAGCAATCTGACTATTATAACATTAGCGTTAAGAACACTTACCACATATCTACCACAACATAAGTAACCGGATCAGAGTAACATTAAGTAGGCCTACAGTCCGCGGCATATCACTTCATAATGTATCATATATTTTCTTATCTGAGTCAGCTGAGCCGTATCTGGCCGTGCAACACTCACAGTGTCACATAGGCCTACTGTATGCAGAAGTATTATTTTAAGCAACACATTAAGTTGACGAAACACTCGAGACAAATGTAATTAAAGTCAGATCGTGTTTTAGACGGGGCAGTGATATCATAAACCTGTTAATGTACGCATTCAAACACTTTTTCTTTTGCCAGCTGTATTCACCTTGCAGGTGCAGACTATGTGGCTTTTATCCTGGATAAAGTGTTTAAGTCATGGATGTTTAAAGTTTAACTTCTTCATTTTTGACTAGTATTAAAGTTCACTTTTCATTCAGGAAGTATGACGGTGCGCTGTCAGTGCGCTTCTCCATGTTTGTGATTGGTCGAATGCTCCAAATACCACCCCTTTCATGTGAACGCGCACCTAACTAGATAGGACACGGCTGGCTTGAGCGATCCACTTGATAACCAGCGTCGTAGTACAGTTTAGCGAGAGCGCGTATGTTTTGGATTAGGCCAACCGGCTAACTCAAACATATCCAGGTTAGGTTGAACCAGCTTCGTAGTATAGGCCCCAGTAGTCTGATACAATATTTACAGTTTGAAAGGGTGTTAAAAATGAAATTTGGTGATGATTAATGGTTTTTGTGTTAAAGGTGGGGTAGGTAATTTTGGAGAAACCAGCTCGAGTGCGCTAGAATTTGAAAATACACAGCTGGAAAAAATCTGCCACTTCCTTACAGAGCCCCTCCTCCAACACACACAAACGCGCACATGACCAATGAGGGCACGAGATAAGTTTGTGCACAGATGGAAGGCTGACAGGCAGGTAGGCCATCCAGTTACTTTAGCCGGGCCAGCTAAAATGATTGGTCGTGCTTTTTACAGTACTATGGCTTCCACAGATGACATGTTTTTATGAATTTGTTGTCAAAGCACTGATATTCATTGCTATCGGATGTTAAGAGCATTCCATGGAATATAACAAAAAGTGTATCTCGAGCCGGTTTCTCAAACTTACCTACCCTACCTTTAATGTAATAGCAGTTAAAACAGGACCGGTCAAATTTGACCGTAAACACCAAAGTAAGGGGGGGGGGGGGGGGAACAAATACAATAGGAGGGTTAAATAAATGGTTAACACTAAAGTCAACATGTTTTTCAATTTCCTCTATGCATTATATATTCATTGGTATTGTTGGAGTCAACTTAAAAAAAGACTGTCTTAGTACATTAACATATATAAGAAACATGAACATTGTACACTCATTTGTTTGTTGTTATGTTACAGGACACATAACTTGTTGTAATCATTTTAAATACAATCATGTTCTAGAGGTTTAAATTGCTGTTAAATTGACTCCAAGGATAAAGCGTGTTAGTCAATTTGAGGATAACAGAAATGTCAATTCTGGTCAGCCTCAGTGTTAACCCAGTATACCCTTTATGATCTATGGGAGCCCACCATTAAAAAAGCTTAAACAATCATAGTCTGATGCGTCTAATTAATTAACTTACATTTTAAGATACTTTAACTTAAAAAGAGTATTGAAGGAGGGTTTCTAACGTAATATGAGGACTAAATGAAAGGTCTTAAAAGACAGTTCAGTGGGTATACACAAACTAAGAGATATGGATGCAGATCAGGCTAATAAAGAATGCCCACCAGCTGGGAGAAAGATGCATTAGTTGATTCACTTACGTAATATCAGAAATGTTGATGTTGGAATAGCATCAAAACAAATGAGCACAGTCTTTCCTAACGATGGAAATGAATCCAGGAATAACAATTTGGGTCAATGATGTGTCTTCTTAGCTTTTCATAAAGAAGGGGTTTGGCAATCTAATGCAGAAGAGAATTATAAATGCAAAGGTGAGATAACAAATTAAATTAATCTCGACACAATGGTCTGATATGAATACCCCTAAACACCAGAAGACCACACAACAAGTAATAAACCTCTGTGCTGTGTCAGTCAATTTGAGTTTGTCAAATAGCAGATGTCAGAGAAAACAGGACGTCCTTGGGGTTGCATTATGATAGATGACAAAGACTCTGTGAAAGTAAACGTGCGTCTCCCAGACTGAGTGCTTAGGCCTTCATAAATCTGGGGATGCTGCACACAGCCAAAGCTCATCCCCCGATGTATGGTTGAAGCATGCAACGTTTACCTATCTAGCAGTCCAAGGTGAGTGCTTTCAAAGTGTTTGTTAAATGTAAGTCATTGCTCATCTATATTTTACATGCTGTAGCGAAAAATGATAACCACTGAGTTGAGATGAAGCTGTAATTTAGGTGAAATATAGTCTCTAATTTTAGATGGTGCAGTACTGATTATTCTCATGCAAGTATAATGCCTATAACGTGTTTCATTTTCATATCCATCCATCTGTGCTTCCTTCCATTTATCCCTCTGCCCTCAAATTGGAAATTAATTGGACAGGTCCGAGTGGCAGCTAACAAGGCTTGCTTGGCAGATGTGACCAGGAAACATGAGCACAATGGCTCCAATTGAACTGACTGGGGCCCCATTCAGAGCTACAGAATGAGCTCTATAGAGAAAAGGGAAATTATACAACATAACGGATGAGGAAAAATATTTCCATTTTACAAATGGTTTCCTGCTTGGATGCAATTCAAGAGGGAATAAGTCAAGATGTCCTCATTTATTTGAAAAGCTGATATGGAATGGTGTTTTTGCAGTCTATATGGTGAGAGTGATTGCAGTATTATGACAAAAGCCTGTATTCATGTAACATAACCACACAATTAGCCTATGTTATGCAACAAAGCCAATAGAAACAGAATTGAAGGAAGCATCAAGAAAAGGCCTCTGTGAAAAAACATATTTGGAGATAACATTTAAATTTCTCGCTTACTTTGCCAATTCAACTTTTGGATGGATTGCCATGAGTTTAAGAGCATATTCATGTTGCCAAGAAGATTTAGGCTAATAACTTTAGTGATCATCTGACTTTTCCTCAAGTTATCATGTCAAAATCAGATGCATGTGATATATCTCTACATCTACGAAATAGATCGCTTTACACTTAATGTGGTGAATGATTGTAATGGTAATATACACTCCACACTGAACTGAAATGTTTAACACATTTTTTTATATATACTGTAAAATGTATTATTTTCTTTTGAATTTGACAGTATTTGCTTGTTTGTGTGTGCATTTATTTAGTTCAAGTGGGAGTGAAAGGTGGGAGTGAAAGGGAACCTGCAGTTTATCGAGACAAACTTTTAGCCGGTAGACATTGAAAATAAGTCCTAATATTTCCATCCACACTTTGATGTTTCCCTAGGAAGCCTAATTGGCCAAACAAATAATATAAAATATTAACATCATTGCTAGGAGAGTTTCATATTGAGCATCTCTACTCAAAGTTTTCAGGAGCCAGGTCTATTTTGCGTTCTTTTTATGCACAGCCCTCACATTGTTAGCCTAATTTATGCAAAAGTTAGTGCCTTTTGGGGTTCATTATAGAAGTGACAATAACTTGTCTGCCCTACTCAACATAAGTTGTGTGGTTGCATTCGGTTTCATTATTTGTGCCAATTAGCCCAAAGATCCTTTCCAGCCCGTTGTGATACTTGGCAATTCAATCAACCTATTTCCTTTAAAATGTGTCCCCTTCTCGACTTTTTCACTCTGTGGGTATTAATATATCCAGCATATTAAGCACCATGTTGAATGTATAAATTAAGGAAATGAAAAGGAAGATTGTTGCAAGTAAATAAATAACAGATCACGATATATTGCACATCTGTTCCTGCGCTCGCCCTGCTTAGTTAAGCAGAACACGTGTATAACATCTACATATAAATTCAATGATAATCTCACATGGTTAGAAATTGGCAATGGAACCTTTTACCCCCTGTCAGTGAGTGTTCTTGTGGGATTCAGCTTGAACCAGATGCATTTAAATTAATGTCTCTGTTGATAAGCAAGTAGTGAATTATGGAGTGCATTAAATGAATGGCATTTAAAGAGTTGCATGAAGAGCCTTCCTGAGACAGCACACATATACTTAAGATTTCAGAGCAACATTTAAATCACATTTGAGTCTCCTTTTAAAAGCTGTTTACTTCATAATTTATGAATGCATGTCCTACTTTACATTTGACTTAGGAGGAGCAAACCAGATATATGTTTTTATTCTCCCTTCTACCTTTAAAGATGAAACCCCATGAAAACATCCCTCAATTCAAGGATGTCCTTCAGAAAATCCAAATGATTTCATTTGACTGTATGTTTATTTGTATACTGTTTAGGCCATGTTCAGAATTTAAAAAAGCACTGCACTTACAAGGGCATGTGGCCGCAATGATGTTAGCGTGTGGCTACATTAGTGAGAAAAATGAAGTAAATCCAAGAAGTCCAGCTTGTCCTTGACTTTTAAAGCTGATCAGATTCCAACACACTTCACAGCAGAGTTTGCTGAAAGAAAGGTTTTCACAATATTTACCCGGCAAAAATCTGTTTTCTGTAAAATACCATGTGTTTACAGTATGGTACTCCAACAAGGGACACTTGTTGAACTGAACACTATTACACATTTGAATGGTATTTAGCAGTAAAAGCAATCATGTTTTTGTGTACGGCCACTGATGCTTTACCAAAGTTATAAGAGAAGAAAAAGAGGCAGCATAGGTAATTTTAACATGCAGAGGGGTGATGACTGCTGAGGGCAGTGATGCATATCAACAGCTGGTGGCAGTAATGGTCTCTACAAAAGGTATCAATTTGACAACACAACATCAGAAAAAGCTTGAAACTTTATAGTATCATGCAGGTTTCAAATATGTCAAAAGGCTGCATGTGCAAACGCAACAGGTTTATCATTGGCAGGCCGTTACTTGCATCAGTTAGTTTTTCTCATTGTAGCTTTTCATTTCAAGGTGGGGTAGGTAAGTTTGAGAAACCGGCTGGAGATACACCTTTTGTTATATTCCATGGAATGCTCTTAACATCCCGATAGCAATGAATATCTTAAGTGCTTTGACGACAAAAAATCCATAAAAAAATGTCATCTGTGGAAGCCATAGCTCTGTAAAAAGCACGACCAATCATTTTAGCCGGCCCAGCTAAAATAACTGGATGGTCGACCTGCCTGTCAGCCTTTCATCTGTGCACAAACTTATCTCGTGCCCTCATTGGTCATGTGCGTATTCGTGTGTGTAGGAGGGGCTCTGTAAGGAAGTGGCAGATTTCTTCCGGCTGTGTATTTTCCAATTATATTCTTTCCAGGCAATAGCATACAAGTGTGCAAATGTGCTCAGCTGTAAAATGATAAACCTAATCAATGTTTTTACCATCTACTGATATTTACAGGAAATGGACCCCAAAACATGTTATGGGCAGAAGGGACACGATCAGGCTGTTAGGGCTATTCCGTCTGACAGTGAGGACTACGGTGGCCCTGAAGTGCAAGACACTACAGCATTTCAGAAAACACCACAGCATTTCACAAAACACAACAGCATTTCACAAAACACTACAGCATTTCACAAAACACTACAGCATTTCACAAAACACTACAGCATTTCACAAAACGCCACAGCATTTCACAAAACACAACAGCATTTCAGAAAACACCACAGCATTTCACAAAACACCACAGCATTTCAGAAAACGCCACAGCATTTCACAAAACACAACAGCATTTCACAAAACACAACAGCATTTCACAAAACACCACATCATTTCACATTGGACGGAAAGGGTATTCCTTTAGGGAGAACAGTTCTTGTTTGTGATTGGACAGAGCCAGCCAGAGAAGCACTGCTGTGATTGGTTCTTTTTGCTGCCAGTCAAGAAATGACGCTTCGTGATTGGTCAACACCCGACAGCGAAATATGTCCCAACACATCAGCCGTTAGCACACACTCAGAGCTCATAGCTCCTCATATCTGTTCAGAAACTGGACAAAAGTTAAACATGTACAAACCACAGACTGTCTGTGTCATGGCGAATACAGTCGCTGCTTTATTTATGTCTGTTTGACGTTGTTGTGAGTGTGGACGGAGCAGCTACAGGTTAGTTTAGCCTGATGGATCCGATTCCATTCAGAAAACACGCATTTTAAAAGCTTTTCGCCTGCCGTCTTATCTGCAGACTTGTCAAAGCGTTAATTCATGGTTTTTACTAACCGTTATCAGTATGTAGTTACTTCGGCATCACTTTGAAACGTGTATTACAATTAAATCACGGTCAAATATGTTCATTTTGTTGTAGTTGGTATCTCCCATATAATTTACTTGGAGATACGCCCCGCCCCCTCTCAGCGCCTCTTGTTTGAATGACAGGAGCAAACACAGCTGACAGCCGCGGTGAAACTCGAGCGATTAGAGCGATGCGAATATTGGGTGGTCTACCATAGTATTTACATGGAGATAAGCCCCTTAAAAACCATGAATTAATAAAGCATTAATTCTGTGTTTACTCCTGTCATTCAAACAAGACGCTGGAGAGGGGGCGGGCCGTATCTCCATGTAAATCCTATCGGAATCGGATCGATCAGGCTAAACTAACCTGTAGCTGCTCCGTCCACACTCACAACAACGTCATACAGACATAAATAAAGCAGCGACTGTATTCACCATGACATAGACAGTCTGTGTTTTGTATATGTTGAACTTTTGTCCAGTTTCTGAACAGATATGAGCAGCAAAAACAACCAATCACGGCAGTGCTTCTATGGCTGGCTCTGTCCAATCACAAACAAGAAGTGTTCTCCCTAAGGAATACCCTTTCCGTCCAATGTGAAATGCTGTGGTGTTTTCTGAAATGCTGTTGTGTTTTGTGAAATGCTGTTGGGTTTTGTGAAATGCTGTGGCGTTTTGTGAAATGCTGTGGTGTCTTGCACTTCAGGGCCACCGTAGAGGACAGTGAAGGTCAAGATAGGGTTAGGCACACAGACACACACACATAGACACAGACACACACACACAGACACAAACACACACATAGACACACACACAGACACATATACACACACACTCACATACACACACACACACACACACACACACACACACACACACACACACACACACACACACACAGAGAGACACACACACATACACACAAACGCACACACACATACAAACACATACACACAAACACAGACACACATACATATACATACATACACACATAAACACACACACACACACACACACACACACACAGAAACACACACACAGATACAAACACAGACACACACACTCACACACCCACACAGAGAGACACACACAAACACATACACACACACAAACACACAGACACAAACACAGACACACACGCACAGACACACACACATACATACACACAGACACACACGCACAGACACACACATACACACACACACACACAGAGACACACACAGAGAGACATATAAACACATACACACACACACACACACACACACACACACACACACACACACACACACAGAGAGACATACAAACACAGAAACACACATACACACACACACACACACATATGTAATAGATTGTTTTTGTAACATTGACAGTATTTTAACTGTTACCTTTGACCTTTGTTAATGTAGTTTAATTGTAGGATGTTTGGAAAGGATGAGAAGGTATTCTGTCTGCGCTTGTTTGTATTTGTTTTGGAGACGTGTGATCTGTTAAACTGTGATCGACTAGATGGCCTTGATCTGGGACACTGAGATCGATTGCTCTTGTCTCCGCCCACATATCTGGGGGGTTTCGCGGTACTTTCCTCACTCAAGTAAAGTACCGGAGAATGAAACCTAACTTTGACTCTTGTCAAAATTATTCCCTTTTATCAGGTATGTAGATAGTACAAAAACATAGCAAATTGGGCCAAACTATAACATAACATGTGTAAGGAGTGTTTTAAAGCGGTTGTGTGAAATAGTGAGTGTGTTATGATTACGTTTTATCAGCTTGGGCTGATGTGTGTGATAGCTGAGAATGTGTGTAGTAACGTCTACATGGTTACATGAACAAACACTGCGTAGCACGCATTTGCCGCCATCTTGTGTATTGTGTATGCACACAGTTATATGTAATATGTTGTCAATTATATAATCTTATCAATGATATTGTTGTAATTAAGAAGTTTCATGATTGAAATACAGTGTTAATAGCCAAGTTGTATGTGCTATTGAAAGGTGTTGCATTTGTTGACTCACTCGAGTAAAGTACCAGAGAATGAAACCTAACTTTGACTCTTGTCAAAATTCTTCCCTTTTATCAGGGGCGTAACTTTTGGGGACTCGTCCGGGATGAATGTGACGAGGGCCAGCTGTTCCAGATAGATATCCCCGATCATCATTCAACCCATCTTCACTACAACTAGGGTGGACGACGACGTGTGGTGGTTCAATAGCTACGGAGAGGGACTTGTATACAATCTGAGGTCAACTACGGGTGCCAGGAGAGTTACACTGTCTCATCTGCAAAGTGAAGGTTCTACATTACACTGACAATGTCCACAGGAAAAGAGATTGAAATGGACTCCACAGCGCTAGAAGACTTTAAGCTAGAAGTTGGTGATAAACTGTACACACTGACAAGGGATGATTTGATTGAAGTGTGTGATTTCCTAACTATTGCCGGGTCAACTTTTGAGTATGTATCAGGTAAAAACCGTTCGTCTCTCATCTCACATGTTAGAATGCACTTAGAGAGAGAAGAACTTGAGGATCAGGGTATGGCAGAGCTACTTGTTCTAAAAGATACAATTGTTGAGTTACAACAGGCTGCTTTATTAAGAGAAGATAACAGAGGAAAAGAGGAGAGTTCAGGTGACAAACAGACAGACGTGGTGCAGGAACATGTCATACAGCCGTCAGAAAGAGAACGTTTGCTTAAAGAGATAGAGAAACTACAGTCAGCCTTAGCGTTTTCACTACAGGCAAAACCAGACCAGACCGGTGGGGCCCAAAGGTTAGTGAGTGGGGAAGGTAATACTATCAAACAAGACAATGTGACTGTCCAACAGACCCCCCAACCACGTGTCTCATTACAGTGGAGCAGATAATTCAAAATATCAGGCCAGATTGGTGAGCCAGGTCAAAAAGACACACTTACATTCTCTAGTCTAGCACATCAAATTGAGCAAGGCATGAGCAAGGGATTTCCTGAAATAGAAATAGTGGATGCAGTGATAAGGGCAATAGCACCAGGCCTACAACTACGCAGCTATTTGGAGGGAAAAATCAACCTGACTTTACCTACCTTGAGGAGGATACTCGGGTCCCATTACCAAGAAAAAGGTGCAACAGAACTGTACAAACAACTGACCTCAGAGGTCCAAAGTAACTAGGAGACTCCACAAAACTTCCTGATCCGTGCTCTGGATTTAAGACAGAAAATTCTGTTTGCTTCACAGGAGGCAGAATCTGGTCTAAGATATGATCCTGTCCTCGTACAGAGTATGTTTCTCCACACTGTTCTCACAGGCCTGCAAAATGACAACATTAGAAGTGATCTTCAGCCGTATTTGCAACAGACAACATCAAGTGATGAGCTGCTCCTCGAAAAAGTTAACATTGCTTGTGCCAACGAAGAGAGACAAAATAAAAAGAAACTACTTACCCAGCAGCGGTCAACCGCAGTGCACTCAGCTCAATCCAGTGAGACAACTGCAGAGAAAAAGGAAAAAAATACTACTCTAGACCAAAACAGCAGATGTCAGCCTGATGTTCTGAGTGAACTGAAAGAAATGCGGTCTGATATGGCATTACTGAAAAACATAGGCGCTGAAGTTGCACAAATCAGAGAGTCAATGCGACAGCCTAACCAAGCACAGCCACAGTATTTCACCTCACCTATACCACAAGAATGCATCCCCCCTCCTCAGTTCCAGTATCCACAGCAAAACCGCTGGCCACCCCCAGGACCAGGGCAGAGAGGAGAGACAGCTCAATACCAAAGAGGGTTCGCACCACAACACAACTTCTCCGGGCCAAGTCGTGCACGCTTAAGAAAATGTTTTGGCTGCAAGCAAAATGGAAGTGAGTATTGCACCCATTGCTACAGGTGTGGTAGTAGTGAACATTTTCTCGCAGGTTGCAGGCTGAGAGGAAACGGACCAGACAGAGAGGTCCCTTTAAACGAAACAGGGTTACCCCCACGGGACAGGGAGTAACCAACAACAGTGTAATGTCCCAACAGCATTGCTCATACTGTGGTGTCCCTGAAAACGAACAGAAATTCAGAAAATGTGCATTGTGTAAAGAAGACAATTACTGCTCTAAAACCTGTCAAACTGAACATTGGCCGAAACATTACAAAAAATGCAAGCAGCCCCCTCACGCGCATGTTAATCAGTGCTCTCAACCAAGTGCAAGCACAGCCCACACCAGAAAAGAGGACAGCCATTCTCGTCTTGTGGCATTGGTAGGAAAAAGGTGTATAGTTGAGTGCTACATCCAAGACCGTAAAATTAAAGCATTGTGGGATACAGGCTCCCAAGTCTGCATTGTTGATGAAAAATGGAAAAAGAGACATTTGCCACATGAGAAGCTAAGAGATGTTTCAGAGTTACTGGATGCACCGGATAATTTGAATATCACTGCTGCTAACGGAGAGAGCATGCCTTACAAGGGCTACATTGAGGTAACTTTTGGATTAGCTGCAGAAGGAGCTGATCCCAAATAACTTATTGTCCCCATGCTAGTGATGAAAGGCAGATCTCTCTCACAGCCTATTCTAGGCTACAATGTCATTGAGCGAATAGTGAAAACCAGCACTTCAGAACAAATGGATGTTAGAAGAAGAGAGCAGTTGCATGAGACTTTAACAACAGCTATTCCCAGTCTTGAGAAGAATAATGTCACAGCCTTCATTGACCTAGTGACTACAGAACAGTCATGTGACTATATGGTAAAAACCACAAAAGGGAAAGTCATGGTTCCTAAACACTCTTCTGTTCAAATTGACTGTAAAGTACAGACACAGCCACTGAAGAAAGACACTACCCTCATTTTCGAGCCTGACATAAATCCTCAGTGGGCTGAAGGCCTTGAGTTTTGTGATACATTGGTGATGCTTAAAAGTGGTGCTTCACCTTACATTATTCTCGATGTGCAAAATCCCACCGATCACGATATTGAGTTGGCAGGAAGAACTGTTGTGGGCAGAGTGCAGCAAGTCCAGGCTGTGTATCCAACTACAGTGTTAGAGAAACCAAATCAGCATCCTCCAGTGTCAGTCAATCAAGTGAATGCAAAGAGTGAACATGATGCTGACATTCCATGGAATCCACCAATTAACCTGAGTCATCTAAGTGAAACCGAGAAAGTAATGGTGCAAGATATGCTTCGTGAGGAATGTTCATCTTTTTCGAAGTCAGATGATGATATTGGATGTATTGAGAAGCTGAAGTTGAGCATATCACTTACAGACACAGATCCTGTAGCACGAACGTACGTGTCTGTGCCAAAGCCACTATATAAGGAGATGAAAGACTATCTACATAACCTTATTGCACAAGGATGGGTAAAGAAATCCAGCTCACCATATGCCTCACCTGTTGTCTGTGTAAGAAAAAAAGATGGCAGCTTACGTCTTTGCATAGATTACAGAGAGTTAAACAAAAAGACACACCCTGACAGACAACCGATACCCCGAGTGCAGGACATCCTTGACAGTCTTGGTGGTCATACTTGGTTTTCATTGTTAGACCAAGGGAAGGCCTACCATCAGGGTTTTATAGATGAAGACAGCAGACCTTTAACTGCATTTGTGACGCCGTGGGGCCTGTATGAATGGATAAGAATTCCATTTGGGCTGATGAATGCACCAGCAGCCTTTCAACGGTGCATGGAAGAGTGTTTAGAAGAAGTGCGAGACAACATCTGCATCCCCTATTTGGATGACACACTCGTGTACAGTCAATCGTTTGAGGACCATGTGAACCATGTCAGAAAAGTGCTACAGCTGTTGAGAAGATATGGAATCAAATTGAAGCCCAGCAAGTGTGAACTTTTCAAGCGTGAGGTTCGATATCTGGGAAGAGTTGTTTCTGCCGAAGGTAGCACAATCAATCCAGCTGACACCATCGCTGTGAGAGCATTGAAAGATAAGAGACCGAAAAATGTGGGAGAGCTTCGAGCTATCATGGGCTTGCTAAGCTACTACAGACAATACATACAGAACTTTTTCCGAATTGCTGGACCACTTTATGACTTGTTGAAAAGTACAGCAGAAGACAACAATGTAACAGAAAGCAGGAGAAAAACAAGACGAGTCACAGAAAAAAAGAAAGGAGTGCCGTCACACAAACCAATTGTGTGGAACGAAGAACATCAATGCATCCTGGAACGGCTAATAGACTGTCTGGTTGAGCCCCCAGTCCTCGGGTTCCCTGACTTCTCACTGCCATTTGTCCTCCATACAGATGCGTCAAACCAAGGCCTTGGCGCAGTCCTATACCAACAACAGGATGGTAAACTCCGTGTGATCGCCTACGGTTCCCGGACACTGACAGCCTCTGAACGAAATTACCATATCCACTCAGGAAAATTTGAATTTCTCGCATTAAAGTGGGCAGTAACAGAACAATTCAGAGACTATTTGTACTATGCGCCTACATTTACTGTATACAGTGATAATAATCCACTTACCTAACCCTAACCATTCGATACCGTCCAGGGAAAGAGAATGTGGATGCTGACAGTCTATCAAGGATGCCTGTAAATGTTGAAGAGATGTTGAACAAATGTACTGAAGAGCTCCCATCAGACTGTGTGGCAGCTACAGCTCAAGCAGTCGAGACTCAAGACTCAAGCTCATCGTTGGTCTGCCCAGTACTTACCACTCTCCAATGTTCATCAGTGAGTGAAGCAATGTATAAATCATTTTCAGTTCCTGAAATAAGTTAAAGCACAGGAAGACGACAAAAACATTGGTCCAGTGATGCAGTGTAAACTGAGGGACAACAAGCCAGATAGACATGCATTTCATACATTGAGTAAACAAAGCAAGTGCCTTCTCCGCGAATGGGAAAGACTCCATATCGATGACGATGGCATTCTTCGCAGGAAGACAGTTAACAGAACACAGCTTGTATTACCTGAGAGGCATACAATAACTGTACTGAAAGAGTTGCATGATGAGATGGGCCATCAAGGCATTGATCGTACAACATCACTGATTAGAGACAGATTATTTTGGCCATACATGCAAAATGAAATTGAACACTATGTAGCGAGGACTTGTACTTGCCTTAAGCAAAAAACACCATGCAAAGAATCACGTGCACCTCTCACAAGCATTGTCACTACTCAACCCTTTGAACTGGTGTCAATAGACTTTCTTCATTTGGACAAATGCAGCGGCGGCTATGAGTACATTCTGGTAATCGTTGACCATTTCACTCGTTTCGCCCAGGCTTACGCCACCACTTCCAAGTCTGGCAAAACTGTTGCTGATTGCATATTTAATGATTATGCTCTCAAGTTTGGTCTACCAACATGTATACATCACGACCAAGGCGGCGAATTTGAGAACCAGCTTTTTGCCCAGCTGAAAAATAACTGTGGTGTACTTGGGTCGCGAACAACACCATATCATCCTCAAGGAAATGGGCAAGTTGAGCGTTTCAATCGAACACTGCTACAGATGTTAAAGACACTTACTGATAAACAGAAGACAAACTGGAAGGAATCGTTAAACAAGCTGATCTATGCATACAACTGCACACGTTGTGAGGTAACAGGCTTCTCCCCTTTTGACCTTCTGTTTGGAAGATCCCCAAGGTTACCCATTGACCTACTGTTTGGTCTAACATCTGAAACAGGAACAACAGACCATCGAACATACATGGAGAAATGGAAAAGGGAGATGCAAGACGCGTACGAAATAGTGCAGGAGAATGCAAAGAAGTCAAGAGAAAGCAGTAAAAGACATTATGATGGAAAAGTGAGAAGCTCCATGCTGTACCCCGGTGATCGTGTCCTTGTTCGAAACCTGACACCGAGAGGAGGCACTGGAAAGCTTCGTAACCATTGGGAAGAGAACATCCACTATGTAATCCGCCAGGTCGGAGAAGACATTCCAGTTTATGAAATCAGACCTGAGCAGGGAAGAGGAAGATCGAGAATAATGCATCGCAATCTGTTGCTACCTTGTGATCACTTACCTCTGGAAATGCAGCCAAAGACAGTGTCCAAGCAAAAGAATGAAAGAAGGATGACAGAGACAGCTGCTGAAGACACAGCTCGGGAACAGGAAGATGACGAAGAGGAGTTTGAGTACTACTTCAAGCCAGTAGAACATTCTCAAAGGCCCTTTATTGATGTAACCATGGAGTCTAACACACAAGATGGTGCTGAACAGAACACACCAGTGTTGAGTACAGATGAGCCTGTGGTTAAAAAGATGCCTATAACAAACGCACAAGAAGATGTGCTGCCAGAGGAAAATTGTGAGTGTGGAGATGTTCAACCTGTTGAGGAAGCACAGAATGAGAACCCAACATCCCCATACTCAGATTCAGGTGGAGATGAAAGGGAGCAAAGAGATGATCTACCAAGGAGGGAAAGGCGAGCCCCTAGATTCTTCACTTATGATCAACTTGGGACTCCAACATGCTATAGCGCAGCACATGCTGATGGAATGCTTTGCCAGTATCAACCAAGTTCATTTAGGGAAGGTCAACTAGTGACAATGTGGACACATCCATTTCAAGTTGCCCAACCATTATATGTGCAGGGATACTAGGCATAAAACAGACATGGACAGTGTATAATAGAGAATGGTAGGACTGAGACCGTTTGACACAAACAGAAACAGTAGTTCAGTAGATTTATTGTGTTCATGCCAAAATTAATCACTTTATTGACACACCTCAAGACCAAATTGAACAATTCAGGTTTAAAACCTTTAGTTTATAGATTTTGAGATGTCGGGACAACATCACATTTAGCAGGGGAGTGTGTAATAGATTGTTTTTGTAACATTGACAGTATTTTAACTGTTACCTTTGTTAATGTAGTTTAATTGTAGGATGTTTGGAAAGGATGAGAAGGTATTCTGTCTGCGCTTGTTTGTATTTGTTTTGGAGACGTGTGATCTGTTAAACTGTGATCGACTAGATGGCCTTGATCTGGGAGACGGAGATCGATTGCTCTTTTCTCCGCCCACATATCTGGGGGGTTTCGCGGTACTTTCCTCACTCGAGTAAAGTACCGGAGAATGAAACCTAACTTTGACTCTTGTCAAAATTCTTCCCTTTTATCAGGTATGTAGATAGTACAAAAACATAGCAAATTGGGCCAAACTATAACATAACATGTGTAAGGAGTGTTTTAAAGCGGTTGTGTGAAATAGTGAGTGTGTTATGATTACGTTTTATCAGCTTGGGCTGATGTGTGTGATAGCTGAGAATGTGTGTAGTAACGTCTACATGGTTACATGAACAAACACTGCGTAGCGCGCATTTGCCGCCATCTTGTGTATTGTGTATGCACACAGTTATATGTAATATGTTGTCAATGATATAATCTTATCAATGATATTGTTGTAATTAAGAAGTTTCATGATTGAAATACAGTGTTAATAGCCAAGTTGTATGTGCTATTGAAAGGTGTTGCATTTGTTGACTCACTCGAGTAAAGTACCGGAGAATGAAACCTAACTTTGACAAAATTCTTCCCTTTTATCAGGGGCGTAACACATACACACACACACACACACACACACACACACACACACACACACAGACACACACACAGACACACACCCACCCACACACAGACATACAAACACATACACACAGACACACAAACACACAGACACACACACACGCAGACACACACCGACACACACACACACACACACACACACACACACACACACACACACACACACACAGAAAACCTTTTGAATTCATATAGAGTTGTTTTTTCAATTTCTTCTGAATTGTAGAAATCCTTGGTGTTTCAATACCCTCGTAGCACAGTGTTGCCCTGAGGCAACAAACCAACCCCTGGTTGAGGGGTGAGGGGGGGTCACATTTTATAATTGATATAATATCAGGGACCCCTAAGCTCCTAAAACACATGGTGAAACATTTTTTACCTCCCAAAATAAAAAGTCATGCCATAGAGCAGGGATGGGCAAATGGCGGCCCGCGGGCCGCATGCGGCCCCCACCTCCTCTTTTTGCGGCCCTCAGATTAATTTATAAACAACGTAATTAATTTAAAAAAAAAAAATTAAAAAAAAAATTGTTTTACTTGTAGTACTGATACCGTCCACTAGACTCCTAGTTACGTCACGAGCTGCGTAGATGATTTCAAATACCGCGAAATAATCTGTGACGCATTTGTGTGTATTGTGTTTGTTTCCCGGGGAAACCCTCACAAGAAACACCGGCTGTTATGCCTGCTGTGACGTTAAGTTGCCTCTTGTAATTATGCCTTTACAAGCTTAAACTTTGTTTTTATCATCTGAATTTGGCGAAACAAGTTTAATATTCTTAAAACCAAGACTTTGTTTATTTGAAATCAGATGAAAACAAACTGTCACAGACCCTGCCGTGTTATCTATGATTACTACGCTTTTCATTCATAATTTCAGCGGGAGGGAGGGGGAGTGGTGCTGAGGAACAGCAGAGTGCGGGCTGACAGGTGTCTGTGTTGACATTCCCCTTATTGTGGAATAAGGGGAATGCAGAGACTGGCTACAAGTGTTTTAGGTTCAAGTTAGACAACTAATGTCTGGGTTAGTGTTCATGACTTCATGTGTATGTCATCTAATGGTTAATCTCAATACACACACATTTTCCGTGCTTTCCAATAGTTTAAAATAGTTTTATTCCACTGTTTAATAACCTGTTCAATACAAACATGCCACTTGTAAAAATGAAAAAATAATTCTGTGAACTGATATTTGTTTAGTGAGCTTATTAAAGGATGTTCCCATTTTTTGGGGATGTTCCCTTTGATTGTAAAATGTCAATGAAGATGTCAGACTTAGTATATTTGTTAATAATTACATACAACACATGGAATTTTTGTGTGCGTGTGTTCCAAGTGAATCTGCGGCCCCCTGGTGGCCAGTATATCAATGATGTGGCCCCCACCACCATCAAAGTTGCCCATCCCTGCCATAGCGGGTTAAAGTTTTGTATAAATGAGGGCGTGGTTACATTGAGTGTGGGTGTTAGTGGATCGCCGGAGCTGTATTAGATTAACATCTACACATGCTTATTGTAGTTGTAAGTGCACTGTCTTGCAGCCTGTAGCACCATCCTTGGATAAGATGGATACGTTGAGGCCACAGGCTGAACACGTTGAGGCCACAGGCTGAACACGCGCGCCAGACATACACACCTGTCGCTGCTGTGTGGAGGAGATTTCGCAACGGAGGAGTCCCGCGGCTGAAGGCCGCCATCCGCTGGGGAGACCTGCACAGCTGTTTTCTGCTTCTGCCGGTGCGGAGGCCTGATCGGGGGATATCGCGGAGAAACCGGAGTGTTGCCACACTGCTGGTTGCCTATTCCTTGCTGCTGTCCGTGGTTTTGTTTCGGGAACTTCGTGGATGCTGTTGTGCTGAACTGGGAAAATGGCAAATGTCGTGTTTCTGCTGTGCCTTTTTTTGACTGTGCTGGACAATGAGAAGATCGGTAGTCATCCTGAAAAATCTGCTGGATTCGGGTCTGTTCTGTCGCCGGCAGTGGACATCCCCTGTACAGGTTCGGATGGGTTGCACAAACATTTGCTGGTTGCACTGTCGCGGACATTCATCTCGTCAAATGTCTGTCTTTCTCACTTGCCTGCCACGATGGTCCTTCAGAATTGTTTTTTGAACTCTAATCTCACTTTCGCGAAGTTTTCTGGTGACTCTAAAACAGTTGACAATGTTTGTGTGTTGATTAAGAGGAAAAGGTGCTTGGTATTTTTATTGTTGTTGCTATCGGGGAATGTACAGCCAAATCCGGGTCCACCTAGTACTTTTAGTCAAATAGCTACTCCTGCTGATTTTATTTCTAGATCGGGGTTAGGTTTAATTCATTTAAATGTGCGTAGTCTGTTACCTAAATTAGATTTTGTCCGTATTTGGGCGAGTTCAACTGATGCTGATGTCATTGTCTTATCAGAAACGTGGCTTGACAAATCCATCCTGGCCTCTGACATTTACATAAATGGTTACAATGTATATCGCACTGCCCGTCCTAAAAAAGGTGGTGGCGTTGCCATTTATGTGAAAAATAAGTTTTGTGTAACAAATATGGTTTCCAAATCGGTTAGTAAACAACTGGAATTTTTAGCTGTGAATGTCGAAGTCACAAAGGGTCAACAGGTCATGGTGGTGGGTTGCTACAGACCCCCCTCAGCTGTCAAGGACTCCTTATCTTCACTGGCAAAACTGTTATCTCAACTTTCCTACAAGGAAATAGTGCTGCTTGGTGATTTTAATTGGGACTGGTTAACTTCTGTGTCAGAGGACTTTAAAAACCTGTGTACCTCTTTGAACATTACTCAGATTGTAGATAGTCCTACTCGCCCAAACATTAAGTCCCCAAATAAATCCTCCTTAATTGATCTCATTTTAACAAATGTGCCACATAAATACTCATCTGTGGGAGTATTTGTTAATGATGTGAGTGACCACTGTGTTGTAGCCACAATTAGGGACACTAAGATCCAAAAAGTGAAACCACGCATTATCACAAGGAGAGATAAAAAACACTTTGTGGAGCAGGGTTTTTTACACGATCTGTTTGATTTTGATTGGGGTAAGATCAATCTGTGTGCGGATGTAGAAACTGCATGGTCTTATTTTTATCTTGGTTTTATGAAAATTATAGATAAACATGCACCTCTGCGTAAATTCAGAGTGAAGGGTCGAGACAATCCCTGGTTTTCCGCTGAACTGTCCAGTCTCCTTCATGAGAGAAACAATGCCTGGGCTAAGGCTAGGAAATCAGGCTCAGAGGTAGAATGGCTACGCTTTAGGCAGCTAAGAAATAGCTTCACATCACAAATAAAAAGTGCTAAATCAAAGTACTATTTGTTAGTTACCACAGAAAATCTGAATAATCCTAGGAAATTTTGGAAAGCCATAAAATCGATTTCCACTGGTGATATTCCAAATGAGCTACCTCCATGCCTTACCACAGAATCTGGCATTATATCAGACAGGGCTACTATGCTCAATTGTTTTAATAAGCATTTTGTGTCTTGTGGCTCGCTGTTTGATTCTGTCACTGACTGTGCTTCTGCTTCTGTGAACGCTCCAATCCTTGAACAATGTGGTCTGGAAAACCCTTTCAGTTTTACCCCTTTTACTGTTGGTGTTGTCCATGATGTTTTATCCAAGTTAGATCCTAGGAAACCGGCTGGCCCGGACAACCTAGAACCTTTCTTTTTAAAGATAGCTGTAGATTGTATTGCTCCACCGCTTACTTCTCTTTTTAACCTCTCCCTTAGCACAAATACAATTCCTAAAGTATGGAAGTCTGCTTATGTCTTGCCTTTACTGAAAGGAGGGGAGGCAACTATTTTAAATAACTATAGGCCAATTTCGAAATTGTCAGTCCTGGCTAAAGTGCTTGAACGACTAGTGAGTGAGCAAGTAAAGGACTTTTTATGTATAAATGATATCCTGTCGAAACATCAGTCGGGCTTCAGGAAAAAACATAGCACCATCACTGCCACAATGAAAGTTGTAAATGACATCACTAGTTTTTTAGATAATAAGCAGAGTTGTGCATCTCTGTTTATTGATCTCTCTAAAGCGTTTGACACCGTTGATCATCGCATTTTAAAACAGAGGCTACTCAGCATTGGCTTGTCCAGCCTTGCAGTGGGGTGGTTTGTGAACTACCTCTCTGAAAGGTCCCAATGTGTACACTTTGATGGGCTCACTTCTGAGTGGTTGAGCATTTCTAATGGTGTACCTCAGGGTTCTGTTCTAGGTCCACTTTTATTCTCCATTTATATTAATAGCTTGGGTGATAATGTGGAGGAAGCTACCTTACATTTTTATGCGGATGATACTGTGATGTATTGTGCAGGTACCTCAGTTAAGGAGGCTGTTGTTAAATTACAGACTGTTTTTAACACTGTTCAGACTCAGCTCTCAGCGCTTAAGCTTCTTTTAAATGTGGATAAAACCAAGTTAATGCTCTTTTCAAAAGCTAAAAAGTCACCAGAGCCTGTTTTAGATATTGTAACCATGCAAGGAAAAAAACTTGAAGTGGTAACCTCTTACAAATACCTTGGTATCTGGCTTGATGACTGTCTTTCTTTTAAACTGCATGTAAATAACCTGCTTAAAAAACTGAGGGTTAGGCTAGGTTTTTTTTATAGAAACAAGTCCTGTTTCTCTCTTGAGGCCAGGAAAAGGCTAGTCACTGTGACCTTTTTACCTGTGCTGGACTATGGTGATCTATTTTATATGAATGCGCCGGCCAATTACCTCACCAAGATAGATGCCGCCTATCATAGTGCACTAAGGTTTGTGACAGACTGTAAGACTTTGACTCATCATTGTACCCTGTATACAAGGGCAGGGTTGCTTTCACTTACTGTACGGCGGCTAAATCACTGGTATCTTTTTATTTATAAAGCAATGTTAGGGAAACTTCCGTCTTACATCTGTTCCCTGATCTCACAGCGTATTGTAAATGGCTACTGCCTGAGATCTAAAGCTGTGGTTGTATTACATGTGCCAACTGCTAGGACTGTATTAGGAAATACAGCTTTTAGATGCGCAGCGCCGCTAGCATGGAACAGTCTACAAAAGGAATGGAAGCTAAGCAGTTTGATTCCATTTCATGTTTTTAAAGCTAGGATAGACGCTATACAATCAGAAAATATTGGTGTCTTTAAATGCTACTAGTATACAAACTGTAGTATCATATAATGTCCTTTGTTTTCTGTCATGTTTGTATTAATGTTGAATTGAATTGAATCCTTGATGGAGCATATGTGTGGGCTGGACCTGTATTTTTCAGGAAAGGAGTGAGCAGAGGGTATAGTTGTCGATTCTTGTTCTGTTTTCTGTGACTATCCAACACACTCTCACTCCCTGCATCCAGGAGCGACGTTTGGTCAGTGATCGTGTTGTCCAGTTGTGACGCTCCTATGCTCCTTCAGCGTCATAAAGGGACGCAAATAGCTTTCAACTGATTGCAATGTATTCCCATCTGCGGCGGGATTTGACGCTCATGGAAGCACGGCATTTGTTTGTGTCGGCTGCCCTTAAAGGCAATGTGAGCGTCCATTCCCATTGGATAACGGAGAATTGTACACCCGGAAGTAAGTATTCCTCTTACTGTCGATTGATTTTACAGTGATATCTGCACTACTCATTGACTAAAAAACACCAGATTATCCTTGTTAATTACACAACATTGATTGGTTTAAATTGTGTGCAATGCTTTTGTATTTTTCCCCTTCGATTCGGAGAAACAAATATTTTTTCGGAGTAAAGGATGGCAGAAGACACTACACTAACCAGAATCCCCAGCTATCGTTTGGACTACACCATGTGCTCTGTTTGACAAACCCCGTTTTTTTTCACCATTCATTCCAATGGCTGGCGTCTATGTCACGTGATCTTCAAATTTCTCCCTGCAGAAAAAGAAAACATGGCCGAACTTCGTTTTATTCTCAGTGGAAAATGCCTATTTTAAAGTTAGTTTGGCCATTAAAATGCGTTTTGATGTCATTTGATGCGAGAAATATGAGTTGTTATTTCAGATTATGTGTGCAGTGGATGTACATGATCTTTAGTTTGCTAATTATTACGAAGATTACTTCAGGAAATCGCGAAGTTTTCATTGTTACCAAGGTGGTTGCTAGGGACGCTGCTATCGATATTATTTCTGTTATGTTGTGTAACTGTTTAATGGTGTTATCTTTATTGCTACCCCCTTCCCTGTCAATGTATAGTGTTGGTCCAGAGCGCAAACATATTAGTTTAACTAAATCCGTATCTAAAGATAGCCTACGTTATTTTCCCCTGTGCAATTCCAGTCTCACATCTCACAGCACATCGTCATTAACAAATACCGGAAACAGACCGAAAAAAAATAAAATAATAATAATAATACTTTATTCCGAGTGTGCTTGCTTTTCTCTTTGAAAGTCATCACATAACGGCATTGTAATACACGGTTCGGCTGCATTAAATATTACATATCTGCCGTAGTTCTGTATTTATAGAGCCCTGATGAGAAGACTTATAGACAAACATGAGGAACTGAAAACGTGACGTGGATCATAAATATATCAGCCATTAAACAACATCTTACATTTATTTTCACACAATACGTCTCCTTGCAGTATCAACACTAATTCAGCTGACTTTTATATTTGATCCAATTGGTAGATAGGCTGTATTTACACCATAAAGGGGCACAGCTGATATAAAGGGACACCTAGTGGTTAAAGCATGTTATTGAATTTCATTATTTTTATTATTAGATATTAATAGGATCCCTATAAAGTATATTCATTACTCGTTATTCTCTACTAA
Source organism: Gymnodraco acuticeps (assembly GCF_902827175.1). Lineage (NCBI taxonomy): Eukaryota > Metazoa > Chordata > Actinopteri > Perciformes > Bathydraconidae > Gymnodraco > Gymnodraco acuticeps. The sequence goes on along the minus strand of NW_022992149.1, from coordinate 1,560,318 downwards.
TAGTTAATTAAAGACTGTATATAATGACTATTTTGCACATCCCTTTCAAGATTTCAAGATTTTCTAAGGTTTATTGACATATCATATAGGCCTACACAACTATGGTGTAGTTCTGCATTGAATGAAAAACTTGGGTCGCAGGTTCCTCAATAGTGCATTACAAGACATCTATCAATATGTGTGCAATGTTCAGCAATGTTAACTATGTTGAAGCACTTATTTTAACTGATATTATACATAATGTATTATACTCTTATAAGATGTATGTAGATATTTCATCTCCGGCCTTGTCAGGTATTGAACAATCAATAAATAAAGAACACAGAATTGTTAAATATAAAACACAGAATTTGTGTGATTATACTAAATGATTTACAAATAAACACCACTGCATATTTACAACTGTTACACATGCTGATGTAACGCAAATGTTCCAACTTGGGATCAATAAAGTATATCTTATCTTAAGCTGATCGATGGCTACTGCCATATTTGCAAAATTTGCCTCTGAACCTTGACAAGTGCATGTTTCAGGCTTATCAATGAATGTAATGTTATCAATTAACAACAGGGGTCACAAACATAAGACCAGCTGTTAAATAATGCCCCGGCCACACGAGGACGAAAACGGCTAAACGCATAGGATTAACTCAAACGCAATCGCAAAAAACCTTCCGTCCACCACACGCAATAGTCATCCGGATAGTGTCTGTCCACACGAGACAGCTCCGTTTAGCTCCAACCGCTGGAGAAGCTGCAGTACATATGCTGGAGCCTGTACGTGGCGCTGTAACTTCCTCCACAAAAGCAGCGAAGAAGCATGGTTGTCATGGTTGCCCTTCTGTTTATTCTCCGTGGTGGGGGCCGAGGGAACCGGGCAGAGTTTTTCGCCAGTCAACGTGTATTAAAGTTTAAATCTTCCGACAAAATTATAAAAGTGCCGGTCAAAGGTCTTCTTTGTTATTTATTGAGCTTTAAAACAAATGAATAACAACTCTATATAATATAATAATAAAATACACAGAGCCTCTCTTTTTCCTCCCTCTTTTCGGACAGCGCCAGTGTCTGTTTCATGCAGCAGCTGATCCAGTAATGAGTGACCCGACCGACAGTAAAAATAAACATATTTAGTAGTTTGAGAGGTGTCTCCGTCCTGTCAGATTAGACTTCACTCGCGTTTATGTCCATATCGAGAGAAAGATAAATAATCTGAATTCAGTGTGCATATAGTGTGTTTACTTTGACGCGGGGGTGAGCAGCAGAGGTGGGGAGAGGCGGGGTTATTGCCTCATCATTATCAGAAAATGATCGTATAGCGCGTACACACGGAGCCGTTGGACCCCCCAGAGCGTTGCGTATGCCGTTCTATCCACCTTGGGACCCGTTATCGTTTCCGCAGTCGTTTAGTGCCGTATTCGGTCGTCCTCGTGTGGCCGAACGGTCTATATGACACTAAACAGTAATGCAAACGACCGTTTTCGTCCTCGTGTGGCCGGGGCAGGCATGTGTGTATATATATTAATGCTGCCCATTATGGCACAAGCAATTTTCACCCATTTATTAATTATATGTTTTAAATTTGAGTGTTTCCTATCCCCTAAACCTCCAGGGATGTACACAGTTTAATACTGGCAACTTATTATTATGGGAAATACGAAAACGTCTTTTAAAACTACAACTCCCAGTAGAGACGTGCCATAGATAGAGAACATGTTGCGAAACAGAATAGCCAGCATGTGTAGTTCTGGGGACGGGGTGGGGGACGCGGTGAACCCGTTCAAATCCAGTTGTGGACAGTCTGCCGTGGTTCCATCCCATTTCAAGTGCTGTTCGAGAATCGGCGTAACCCTCGGAGCACACTCTCCAATCACAGAGCTTGAGGACTATCACAGGGTTTGTCAAACAGAGCACATGGTGTAGTCCAAACGATAGCTGGGGATTCTGGGTAGTGTAGTGTCTTCTGCCATCCTTTACTCCGAAAAAATATTTGTTTCTCCGAATCGAAGGGGAAAAATACAAAAGCATTGCACACAATTTAAACCAATCAATGTTGTGTAATTAACAAGGATAATCTGGTGTTTTTTAGTCGATGAGTAGTGCAGATATCACTGTAAAATCAATCTACAGTAAGAGGAATACTTACTTCCGGGTGTACAATTCTCCGTTATCCAATGGGAATGGACGCTCACATTGCCTTTAAGGGCAGCCGACACAAACGAATGCCGTGCTTCCATGAGCGTCAAATCCCGCCGCAGATGGGAATACATTGCAATCAGTTGAAAGCTATTTGCGTCCCTTTATGACGCTGAAGGAGCCTAGGAGCGTCACAACTGGACGCCACGGACACTGACCAAACGTCGCTCCTGGACGTTTACGGAGTGAGAGTGTGTTGGAGAATCATCACGTTTTTAGGTGTTCCTCCATATCAAAGTAATCCAGTGATAGATGAATGGAAATGGTTGGACAATTTGTAAACATCAACGTGTAATAGATAATTCGGCATACTTATAATAGTGCCCATTAGCCAAAATGTGTTTTTAAAAACAAAAAACAGAGCAAAAGTTGTAGCCAGTGAAACTCAGCGAATCAACAGCACCAATACTTCCTGTGTAGTGTGTACCTTCCTTCATTATGGGTAGGCCTACTTAGAAAAAGGACTTGATTACCCCCAAAATAGAAGATGTATTGAATAGATCATTTTGATGGAATTACTATGTTGGCTAATTAAAGTAATTTCATTTAATTTCAAACCTTTATTTATCCAGATTGTCCCTTGAGATCATAGATCTCTTTTTCAAGGGAGACCTGCAGCAATTAGGTAATCATTTTAAGAGTCAAGCAGATTTAAACATTTTTACCACATGTCCTTCCTGAACCAACAATCATTTAAAATGACATGCTGTCATTTTAAATGATTGTTTTTTACAGTATGAAAATTGGCCAATTAGAAACTTGTACCCGTCTAAATTGTTTATTGAGATTGTGTGGCTGTGGAAATTGGATGTTTTACAGTATATTAGGTGTTTGACTAACCTCAGGTTCCGCTACAGGCTTTTTTGTTATATAGCTGTCTAATATGTATACCTGCTATGGAGGTGTCTTGTAAACCCATTTAAGCTGGGCGCCCTTTGTTGTGACACTAAAATAACATTAGGCTTAAAGCCAGTTGATAGTGAGTGTGTGTGTGTGTGTGTGTGTGTGTGTGTGTGTGTGTGTGTGTGTGTGTGTGTGTGTGTGTGTGTGTGTGTGTGTGTGTGTGTGTGTGTGTGTGTGTGTGTGTGTGTGCACACATTTCTTTAAAAGATGTGCTACTATCTGCCTAGGCATCTGAAAGGCATTACAAGAAGAAGTTGTACAAATTCCTCTGCAGCAGGGAGTGGAAATATGCCAGAGACACCCTATTTTCTCACTAAAACCTGTAGAATAGAATACTGTCCACAGCATTTTTTAACAGTGTGAGTGCCTTTGGCAAAGAGCCTCCTTAGTCAGAACCCTGGGTCGCAGCTGTTCATCCTTCCTAAGGATCTGCAATGCAGGAAAGGGTTCTTTGAGATATAGCTGGAGTAACTCGTCATTTGATACGTATATAGCCTCATGCTTTGAACACATATTACATTTCTGTCTGTTTGTCTGTCATGTCGTGTCTAGGAATGTCTTGGCATCTCAATGGTTAAGCTGTGTGATAATGTTAAAAAAGGATGAGATAAGGTCCAGAAGGTGGTGTATACTTAATTTCAGAAAAAAAGCAGTGCAGCTTACCTTGACTACCTTGCTAGCTAAACTTGTTTTATCTAACCTGGGTTTGCCACAGTTCTTTCTAAAGTATATTACAATGGGCATGATTTGTTTCGATTACCGACTGATATGAGGAATTTTAAGGCCAATTGTTGCTGTGTTTGCTGACAAAATTATATGTTTTTATTTTAGAACAGCAACTTGCTGAGTGATTTGCCTTTCGGTCCTTTGTTTTCAGATACACAACAAAATAATCATAACCCAAAACAAAGGCATGGCGTTATTGTAATTTAAAGCAGCATTTTCTGAATAGCAAACTGCTGATTTGGCTACTTGTGTGATTTGTTAATTGTTTTACTTTAACTTGTTTACTTTTGTTTTTTTTGCTTGCCACAGACGTTTTCCCAGTCAAATGAAATTCAAGTTTGCTGTCAACATTAATAATATGTATAGGCAGTTTTAAAATGATGACATCTATGTCCACAGAGGACTCTTTCTCATCCTAACAGCAGGTTCAATATAATCCTTCTTCTAGCTTCTTGACTGTGTAATGATCAGAGACGGAAGCACAGTACAATATGTATGAGAAACCTATCATCACATAGCTCAAGAACACTTTATTATTCAATGCTCCTGAAGTACTGAGAAAAGAACACTAAATTCCCTTTGCTTTTTATTTGAGGGCTCTTGTAGGTATGGCCTATATAAAACAGCCTGATATAAGGCCTTATGAAGATCCACCTACATTTAGAGGACATGCACTCCCATTGTTTTAAACTGGATGGAAGTCCTTCTATAAGTCACAAGTTTACTGTGAAGGAGATCTTGTTCAATAAGTACATCAGAGTAAAAGGTCTGACCATCCAAAGGACCCAGGTTGTCTGTTTGGCAAATATTTGGTGGAATTTGTGTTCTATGTGTAAGGGAAACTTCTGTGTAGCAATGCAGTGGGAGTCACGGAGCAGGAGCTTTGATGTCAAACACTGGAGGTTTATTTGGAGTTTCGGCCGGAGAGTTCACATCACAAGTCACAGCAGTCACGGTCTGACTGCACGGGTGGGTTGCCACGTCAATTCTGGAGCGCCTCTCTCTCGTTAGCCCATTTAACTGGTTTCACAGAGAGTAATCAACATATTTTGATAAGATAGTTTAACCAGTTGGGCACACTGAGTTACTTGCGTCCGTCATTTATGGCCTCGAAGATGTCATACCTTGGAGTCCACAAACAACAAAGAAGGAAGTGTCCCAGTGCACCCACAACAACAGACCATCTGTGACCTAGTGTTGACCGGTCACAGAATGGAAACAATAACATTATGGCTGAAGCAGCCTATGTCCTTAAAGGAGATAAACAGACGTCAGGGTTGGTGATGTACGTCATATCTAGGAGTCTAGGACAATTATTTCCCTAACACTATGCACAATAACATTTGAAGGTTACAGGCCATGAGGTTGTTCCTGCATTTTTAAGTAATTGAGGCAGGGTCTTGTTGTTGGGCCCGTGATAACATATAATTTGAACAACTTCTTGTTTTTAGTTTCTTGAGCTCCTTAAGTTATCTTAAAACACTAAACCCCAAATTGGTCCATTATATTTATTTGGATAACATGTCTGTTTTGAAAGAGCCAAATGGATGTAATGTAGTATTAGGAAAACACATTTAAAGGGTTGTGAAGCCTTTGATGAACAGTATCAGTTATACACCCCTGGTCTTCCGTTGGGACATACCTGGGCTGTAGCTTATGTGGTACATCTGTCCATTTAATGTTCACAATGACTCACAGTATAAGCGCAATAAATTGAATGCTCTTCTTAACATGACCAACACTTAACCAAACAAAACAATAGTTTGCAACAAGCTTTTCGTTGCACTCCACATGGTTTTTTACCAATGCTTTTTTGCAAGATTCCCAAAAGTTCAAACTGTTATTTTCTTTCAATCCACGTTTTGATTGTGCTTCTCTTGCTTTAGCTTGTTGGCGTTGTTTCAGAAATAGCCAAGAGCAACTTCTCTATCTTTCCAGTTATTGAATACATTTTCTTTCAGCCTGAAACAAATTAAAGGGATATTTCGCCGATTTTAACTTTAAGCTAACTTTTTAAAAAGTTGAAAGTTTGGACTGTGTGCCTTTGAAATGTAAAATAATTGAAAGGTTATGATCAGTTGTTTATGGGTACAGTCATCATATGAAAATCCAAGATTACATTTTTTAGCATGGTTGACAAAGATGTTCATTGATCCTTCATTAAAATGCATAATAAATGCTGACTAATCAACATGTTGGAGTGCTTTATGACAGAGTGAGTGTGACTGATAGCGGCCGTTGTCTTTACCCTGAATTCAAATGAAAGACCAATCAATACCAACATTGGAGTCAGGGAAAGATTGTGCGACAACAGCAGGCTAAAGGCTCACATCACCCAGAGAGGGTTGCAAAATCCAATTACTTTGGTTAACAAGCTGACCTTCGCATAATGCCACTGTCCCCTGGCTTCTTTTTTTGGCAGAGCGTAAGCATTCCAATGCCTCAACAAAACTCCAAATAGGCCTATTGCAGTGATTGCACTCAAAAGTAATGTCTACTGAGTAGCTTTGAGCCAGCAATGAAGAACTCAATGATAAAACAGGCTGATGAAGAACTAGGGTTTCTTACTCAAGTCTAAAAGCCATGAAGTGTAGAGAGATGTGTGTGCATCACTTTTCTGTTTTGTCGCGTATTTGTGTGCCGTACAAGACACTTTTCACTGACTTGAATATTCATAAATGAATGCCATTAAAGGGCTACTCCTTCAAGCAATGATCCAAGCAGCCACAACTAGGGATGCATACCGGTATCCGGTATTACCGAAATACCGGTTACTGGTTAAAAGTGAGTCCGTGGCCCGCGATGGCGGGTGTTATAAATTAGATTGCATAATCGTTTTTCTTCATATTTTATGTATTTTTCATTGTTTGTTCAATACTAGAAAGGTAAAAGTCCCACAAATTAACTGTGATGGGATTTGTTTTCTCTCACCAGTGAAGGTAAATGTTGATTTTAAAGATGAGATTTGTTTGTTTGTGCAATGCCGAGATCTCATGACCATTATTCTATTATGTATTTGTTCTCTAGTCGAATCTCAGGTTTAACATTAATTATAACGGTGCTATAATGGTCTGTTTGCATTGACAATATGTGCTATTCACGCGGCACACCTGATGGCGGGTATTATAAAAGATATTCCAGAATCGGTTTTCTTCATATTTTTAATGTATTTTTCATTGTTTGTTCAGTACTAAAAGGTCAAAGAAGTCCCACAATTGAATTTAATATTCATTTGCCAGAGGGGCATGTGCAAGAGAAGGCCTACCATGCACCTGGCCAATATATATAATATAATGTTATGGGTTCCTGCCAGGAATACGATTTATCTGCAAAACCAAGTAATACATATAATACATGTAATATTTTTAATATCAATGCATATCATTGTTCAGGGTGATACATCATTAACAAGCTATAGACTCATTTTATATTATAAACAAATATTTGTTAAACATCATATTACTATTTTCTTTATATTACTGGTAAAAAACATCACCCCACTGACATATTCCAATCAGTAAACTAATCATAATGTCCTGACATTCATCCCATCACTTAAAAGGTAAACAACATACACAATTTTAGATTAGATTAATTTGTTTTGATGTATTTATATTATGGATCTTGTGTCTATGCAGTCTGGGAAAGCAGATTAATTGGTATGAATGTTGGGCCTACTTAATAGTTTTCATACCATCCCTGCAGAGTGTGAGTAAGTAAAGTTGGCTCTCACTTTGGAGGGATAATATATGTGGCAGCCTCAGAAATAGAGGCCATCTCCACTGCATGTTGAGCCATTAATGTATGCTGCCAAAGGTACATCTATTAGCATAATTGTGTTATTGACACCACTAGGGGAAAAAACATAAAAGAGATAAACATATCAGCCCTACAGAATAATGCTCCCGCTCTTGCATTAGCTCTGCTCCCCTGTGGGGGGCTGTGCCAAAAGTCCTCTTTGGATAAACAACATGGATTATTGGACTTCTCAGGGTGATGAGTTGTTGAAAGCCCAACAAATCCTCATTTTAAAATACTGCCCAAGTTTCACAGGCCCTAATAGCAATAAGTTGGATATGAGCTGAGCCTGCTTGGAGCAAGGTTAGCTCTCAGAGAGGCCTCGTAGCACTGACTGGTGTGAAAAGAAAATGTATTTTGTCTCTGTGTTGGGCTAACAATTGATCAAGATAATCTTTTCACAAAGCATTTAGTCTTCAGTTAGACACTTTGGGAAAATTATTTGGCTGTAATAACAGTAAATAAACACACATACTTACATCATTTGAAAATGCAAAGTTTAAAGGTGCAGTGTCTGCAGGAGCTTTCTGATTGTCTGGTTTTAATGAGCCCTCTGATTGGTTCATTAAAATGAGCCCTGTCATTGGCCGGTTGAAAAAAGCCCTCTGATAAGTCAATTAAAGGTGTCCTATTGACAGGTGTTCTCTGATCTGACCATTGAAACGAGCACTGATTGGTCTATTTTAACAAGCCCTGTCTTTGGTCTTTTTAAGGAGTCCTCTGATTTGTCAATTAAAAGTAGCCTTCTGATTTGATCAGATAACTTTTTGAATTCACATTAATGCAAATAGTCTAGACAGTGATACTTATCAAATAAGTATCTGGTTTGTTGTCAGTTACAATGCCATCTATCTGAGCTCTGAATTTTCCATTTTCCTTTTTGATTTAAAATGTTAGTCTGGAGCAGTGGCGTTTTTACAAAAGTGGTGGGGCACAAAAACCGTAGATGTCTATATATAAGCTTATGCAGTGGCGTGCAGTGAGGTTCATGGCTGGTGAGGCACTGGCACTGACTCTTCAGTAGTGCTGTAGCGACGCGTCGACTTCAAAATATCGTCGACGACATATTTCCGCGTCGACGCGTCGCTACACACACGTGGGTCACCCAAAGCAACAAGCAGTTCGCAATCGCACTTCAAACACAATGGAGACTGAAACGGCTACCACCTCCTCCTCACAGGATTGCGCACGAAGCCCCCAAACGAAAACATCTCGCCCTAGGTCTTCAAAAGCATGGGAATATTTTAAAGTTAGTCCAAAACGCAAAGATATTTATATATTTATATCTCACTGAGACTGCTGCATAGCCTAGCAGAAGCAGCAGCTAGCTGTGGTGGCTACCATTAGCAGCTAGCATTTGCTCTCCGATTTTTACATAAAATGGAATTATGGATTATAAATTCAATCATTTTTTTATACATAGACGTTCAAACCCTATGGATTAACCGATTCAGCCGCGTTTTTTCTCATTTTATTGCCATTGAACACGTCTTTTGATCAGATTACGGTGGTGAGACGATCTCCCGAGAAGCTCTGTGAAGGTACGTGTTGTGATGACTGTATTTGCTTCCCCTGTCGCGAGTCCGGATCACTCAGTGATGATACTATATACCTACATAATCTGTGGAGTCTCAGCTTTAATCGGATATATTGTATGTGCAGCTACGATAAGTAATAAGGGTACTTTTATCTTGAGTTCTGTGCCAATGTCCGTTAGCATTTTTCGCTCAGGGGTCATTTAGATGCTTCTTATGAGACTTGTGTTTTGTTTTGGTAAACATGGTTTGTATCGTCAGTTAGCTGAGATTATTTCCGTTAATCTGGTATAACACATTAATAGGTTCTTAAATATTAAGATCCCCTGAGACACAGTATCGTGAAAAAAAAAAGTTTTACATTACGTTTTTTTTACATTACGTTTTTTATGAATTGAACAACAGAAAAATAATCGTTAGATTAGTCGACTAATCGATCAAATAATCGCCCGATTAATCGTTTTCAAAATAATCGTTTCCCCCCAGCACTACTCTTCAGGTTTACAAATATTATATTTTGACCGAAATCAAAATATAATATTATTTTCAAAAGCTTTTTTTGTCTGATGCTTCAATTAATTTTAAACAGACAGTTCAACAACAGGATACCCAAAAAATGTAATTTTATCATTTAAATATTGAATTGTTCTCTCTTAGTAAGATCCTATTTTCAATAAAATTGCGGTCTTACCTTGACTTGAAGATGAAGTCCATTTGCCTATCCTTCTCGACAAAAATCTCTATTACTTTTTTGTAAAAGTCCTCCTTATCTTCTTGTAGTTTCAAAAGTCGAATCATAAATCTAATCGATAGATTTATGATTCAAAAATTATAAAAGTAGGGTAGCCATGTGGATATTATCCGGCTGAACAAAACGTGCATTTATCTAACAGGTACGTTTCCCACAGATCTTATTTCGAGCTATTTTCTAAAATCCTATGGAGAAATCTCATTGCTTTTTTGTCGAGGGAAGCATGGGAGGGAAGCCATGCGCAGCTTCCTTTTTTTAGGACGCGTCACTGCACCTCTCTCGTCTCCTCTTCACACACTATTATACATCCATGTTCACACACCACACTTTTCGCGGCACACGTAGGCCTACTTACAGCCAATCAGCAGTGGCGTTTTCTCCTGGAGGCCAAGGGAAGAGAGGCTTCCCCTGTTTTTTCAGATTGTAGTTATAATTTTAATAAATAAATAAAAACACTTCGTTTAATTTCGGTAATTCTTCTTTGCTGTGTGTTGCTGCCGTCCCATCTCTCCCCCATTCTCATTGAGTATTTTACAAAGAATGAAACAGCGCCCCTCTAGATGTTATGGTAAAACAGTAGATTGCACTCACTGTTGCGAGAGGAGGCCAGCCGAAATTGTCTTCCATTGTTGAAAAAAAATGGAAGGATTGACCAATCAGACGAGGCTCACGTCATGCCCCTGCCAACCTGTGATTACGGCCCGTCCACACACAGGCATGAAAAAAATCTTGAACAATCTTGATGCTGGGCGTGTCTGAAGCTTGGCGATTTCTCGCGCCCAGGCGACCAACAACCAATCACATGAATCTCCCGCCCGCGACATACAAAGCAATAGCAATGTTTAAAACGAAGTAAACTGGATATAAAATCCCCAAACAGGCGAAAACCTACCAGTTTCACCCACTGTCTCTGCCACCTCCCTCCATGCCTGGTTCCTCCGGTTTGTATCCCGGTAAATAGTTCTGGTCATAAATAACCTGGTGATATGCTACCGTAATTTCTCGTTTGGAATATGAGGAAATTAACTGCGGTCTGGCTCTCCCAGCTTGCACGCGGTTTGATTGGCTAGCGCTTGTACTGGTGGGATTTGCATAAACGGGATTTGATTGGCTGATGCCAGCTTCGAAAGCATCGGGAGCATCAAAAGTTGAACATTGCTCAAATTTTGATGCTCACGATGCTTGCAAAGCCATGCTCCGCTCCCCACAATGCAGTTCGGCGAAGATTACAAATATTCTACGTCACCCCATTCAAGTGAATGTGCGAAACTTTTAAAGATTTTTTTCATGCCTGTGTGTGGACGGGCCGTCAGCGCCAAATGCGCTGGTCAGGGCCTGCCTCACAATCCAAACAAATCACATCAATTTAGTGTTGCAGTGACGCCTCCTAAAACCCGGAAGTAACCTGCGCTCGGTTCCCTCGACAAAAAAGCAATGGAATTTCTCCATAGGATTTTGGAAAATATCTCGAAATAAGGTCTGTGGAAAACGAACCTGTTAGATAAATGCACGTTTTTTTCAACCGAATAATATCCACATGTCTACCCTACTTTTATAATTTTGGAATCATAAATATAATCGATAGAAGATAGATAGCGTCACTGCATCACTCTCACCGCCGTTAGAAAGTAGCAAGCAACTGAAGCAAGTGCAATTATGGAGGGTGGAGATTTTGAGTATTTAATCAAAAATAATTGTACTAAACTTCCGCTACAGCAGCAACTAAAAATTAAATCTGATGACAGGCCAATGCCCAAACTGGAGCTGTGTACAGCAAGGAAAAAAGGAGCGAATCGGACGTAAAACGTTAAAGGTCTCCTGATTTAGTTTGTGAATGAATTCTTATTAGAGTTTTGGCTGGAGACTAGTGTGTGCGGACCTGTCGGTTAGATAACAGGCGTGCATCTGTATGATACAAATGTGTGTAAAATGATACCGGGCGCTGTAATCACTCATCTGGTTACGTTATTACATTGTTATTTTTATCATTATTTGTAATACTTTTGTCTGCCCCTAATGACGAGTCGCCACTGGTCTGGAGAAGCGTGAATGAAAACCCTAACTGCTTAAGCTGTAAAGGGATCAGAATGCAGGACATTTGAAGAACAAATCGCTCAGTGGTGTCCTACATCAGTTTTGAGAATTCCTCAAAACAACTTCCTGAGGATATAATGCGAAAACAACAAAGCTTTTCCTAGCATATCAATGATCGTAAGGTCTTTCAGCAGAAACTTGTCTCAATACACCCCACAAAACACTAGCAGATGCTGACAGGTAAGACTAGTTGTTACAGCTCTGACAGTATGTAGGCCTACTTACCTTATGGATGTATACTGACATCCCTGAATGGTTGAATGATTCAGGGTATCTGCAGGAAAAGGCACACTGGCTGTTTTACTATCTTATTGACAACATTTTCATGCTTAGACATACAGTATAGAAACATTTTGTTTCACTGATATCCCCAAAGACCACTTATTCCCATTTCAAATAGGAGATTCTATCACTTGCACTACTCAAGTTCTTTAAACTGTAAATTGAAATATTGCAATCAATATTCTAAATCGATGATATCACACAGAGAAAATATTATGTAGTTTTCATTTCAAACATGAAAATCACCTCAATCAGGGCTGTGAAGTCACATAACAACATCCAATAAAGTATCACACACCTCTACTGTCATACTCCTGCGTCCATCACTTCAACTCCCTGTGCTTGCTCCTAGTCCTGCGCTTGTTCCTTTTCTCTATTATTCCTGATGGACAGATGTGCAGATCACATCCTTGGCATATGGGGGTACCTCTGGGAGAGCCGCCGGGCAAAAGGTGCCAGGGAGCAGACAGCTGTCAGACTCCAGCAATGCATCCCAAGTAACCTCCCTGTGCATGAGGATGACAACAAAGGAGACTGGATTGACCCACCAATAGTACTGTAGCATGCACCACGAATCTGAACAGTCACACCTAGAACGCTTAATAGACATGCAGTCCAATAGCTTCATAACAATTGTCTTTCATGTACTTTAACGACTGCACCTTTAACAATGTGTTGCTCAATATACTGAAGAATGACAGCAACAGTTAAAAAGAAACCATGCTGTGAGTTAATGTGCTGTACACATAATATTGTTTATGCCTATACATGTACTGTCTGACGGTGTGAAAGTGAAAACTGAAAAGGAAAGTGTTACACTACCTCTAGAATGTTTTATTAATAAAAAAAATGAATGATGTGCAAGGCTTGAACTGCTAACGGCTTGTCCGCTTTGCTGTAAGCGTTGTGGGGAAACTTTGACAGGGAATGCGCTGTAGCATCCAGGCTTAACAAGTGCTCTCAGGATTCTACATAGGACAGGAAGATAGAGGAAGAGAAGAAACTGTAAGGAAAAAGGGGATGTTAAACAAGAGATTCGGGTGTGCATGGGAAAGGCAGGAAGTGACACAGTAACGGTGTGGTTTTTGTCATGATTCTTGTGTTATGTCACGTTTTAGTTTTGTATGTCTTGTGATGGGTGTGTTTCTGTTCTCTCTGTCATGTTTTCCTCCTTGTATATTGTCTGGTCCCTCTCCCTGAGTTTTTCCTCCCTGTCGTTAGTTTCCCTGGTGTGTCTAATTGTTTGATTGTGTTCTCCTGTGGCCCTTGTGTTTCTCCTCCCCTGCCCGGCTGTTTCTCGTCTGGTGATTACCCCTCCCTGTATTTAGTCTGGTCTCTTCCTGTGTTCAGGGTTGGTGCTTCTTTTGTTTGTGACCTAGTTCACCGTAGAGTGTTTTGTTTGTTTCCATGTGATATGTTCGATAAGAGCCCTTGAAATAAAGGTATTATCTGCGTTTGGGTCCTACCTGCTTCACTCCGCGTATCAGTTTTGCTCCCAAAATTCTGCTAGGTAGCTTAAATAAATAGATCTGGAAGTGTTGAACATGACACGGCTATTTAGTTGAGTACATATTTAAAATCTTCCTCCAGTATTATATTTTTTTTTTATGAATAATGAGCACATTGCCAAAACAAAGAAAGCATAGTTAATCGGCATTTTATTACCCAATACATGCCATATCACGCAGACTAATATAATAATTCAAAAGTGCACATTCTGAATACAACAGTAGTCCAATCCAGTATATGAACCTACAGGCAGGCTTAATGGCAGCTGGAGAAGCTGGAGCCAACACTCTACGCTGATCAGAGAGAGAGATGAAAAGAGGCTTCCTCTCATGCCTTCATCAACACAGCTTCAGAGGATGGAGATTATGGAATCTGAAGGTAGAGTAAATCTCTCAGATGTATTCTTTCTCATGCTTCCAGGCTTGACCACTCATTTCAATCACCCCAGGACGGAGGTTTGGGCACATCCTGTAAGGTTTCAGCGTTAGAGTTCTGTTAGTTTATTGTTTTGTGTTTATTCTTGTGGCCTTGCATTTTATTTTGATGTTGACTCTGTCCTCTCTTTTCAGGTGTCTACACTTCCTGTCGTTGTGTGTCACCTGCCAGCTTGATTGTGGTCTCCTGCTCTTGATTGTTTTCACCTGTGCCCCATTAACCATTGTGTGTATATGTAGCCCTGTTTCTCCTTTTGTCTTTTGTCGGTTCGTCTTGTCTCTATACCAAGTCCATGTCTGTACTCCCTCGTGTAAACATTGAGCATACTAGTTGAACCTAGTGAACTTTTGAGTATCCTAGAAACCTTTTTTTTTGTAAAGTATTTTCGTACTATTAGTTGAACCTAGCGAACTTTTGAGTGTCCTAGTTGATCCTAAAGCCTTTTTGTATATTAAAAGGTATTTTTTTAAATCAAGAAAGAATCGTGCATCTGAGTCTTTGTGAGTCCTTCGTGTCACATCCATGTGCGAGTTGTTTGTACCGGCATTAGTGTAGCCATGTACTTTGCAAGCTCTGAGAAGCGTTGAATTAGGGATGAGATGCCTTGCTCGGGGGAAGATGGATAAACCACTTTTATATATCGCCAGCTGTTACATGACAGACGCCACACTTTCCTTATCATCTGAAGCTTGTCATTGTATTTCATTGGATAGAAATGTGGATAGTGCTGTTCAGTTGTCTTTGAGGTGGTGTTTATTGTATTAGCTAGCTAGGGTGAAGTAACACACACAAGTAACAGAAGTGGCAATGACACAGAAAAGTGTTTAAGCTTACGCTATAAGCGTCTTTACTATAACATAGTAAAGCAGGCTATGTTTAAATAACAGCAATGAAGACATGACCATGTACAAACCAAAGCCGAAGGTTTGCAGCTGAAGATGCTGCATGCAAATTCAAATCCAAATACTGATGCAATAAAAAAGCTGTTTTAAAATGTTTGTTATTTGTGTTAATGTTGAATCTTCCCCCTCTTTTACACCAACTTCTGTTAAATGCTGGACGGGTGATATTGAGTATTTCAGTGGATCTACAGTATGTCAAAAATATACTTTGAGATCAAACTGTCTGTCTTCATTGTTGTTTAACCCTTGTGTTATGTTCACATTTCGCACCCTTTGGTAATGTTCGGGTCAAATTGACCCGGGACATATTTCAGGGTTAAAAAAAATACAGAACTAAATTCAACATGCACAATTCCTTATATATATTGTCTTTAACTCATTCCCCAACAATATAAATGAAATATATGATTATTTTTGAAAATACTCTTTGCTGGATCAAATGTAACAATGGAAGTGTCCATCGTTTTTTGTGATAAAAATATAATTTATATTAAAAAAAAAATACACTGTAATAAAAACTAGGTTTACATTTTGCTCATGCTTTTCTAGGACTAATGTAAATGAAACATTTTTTCATTAATGTTTATTATTTTTAATCTGTCATATAATAATCAAAGCCCTGAAGGAAATAAAGCAATTTAGCAGCAATTGGAACACAGGAACCACACATCCAAAAGTATTTGGCTGTGAAATATAGAGGGAATGAAACATCCATATAAATTACATAGAACAGATATAAACACAAAGCAAATAAAAACAATTAACAGTCACTATTCATAAAATACAGTATATCCGAAAAATATATTGATGAAGTGACGCTGCAGAACATCATGCGAGTCAATGGGCAAGTCCGTTTAGGAAACACATGATGTACAGAACTTCTTCGTGTGTATAGCACAGATGTACTTGTTGCAGTTGCTGCATGTAGTCTGTGTCTTGGAGTCCTTTGAGGGTCCACAGACCTCACAGCTGGCTGTGGGGGTCTTCCAGCAGCTGGCTATGAGTCAAGTTCATCTTCCAATTTGCTGTCAAATTCTGAGTTTACCTCCACATTATCCTCATCTTCAGAAATGTCTTCCTGTTCCACTTCACTGTGTTCTTCTAATGCATTCCACTCACTCTCATCCATTATTAGCTCCAAGGCTCTCTGAGCAGAATATGTTTTGGCCATTTTGTTGGTAGATAATTGTAGTTCTGCACTACACTGTTACTACACTGAGGTTATGTCTCTGTTTAGTCCCTCCTCCGGCGTGCAGGTGCGAGGCGGGACAGTGCGAGAAAATGTAAAATGTTTATACATTTCTGGAAGATCTAAAATGTTTATAATGTTCTAGGATAGTTTTGTGTACACACTACAAAGGGTAAAGATCAAGGGAAAACAGGATCAAACAGCTTCTCTATGCATACAATTTTTTGTGTGTGTGTGTGTGTGTGTGTGTGTGTGTGTGTGTGTGTGTGTGTGTGTGTGTGTGTGTGTGTGTGTGTGTGTGTGTGTGTGTGTGTGTGTGTGTGTGTGTGTGTGTGTGTGTGTGTGTGTGTGTGTGTGTGTGTGTGTGTGTGTGGTGGGTGTGTGTGTGTGTGTGTGTTTCTGTCTGTCTGTCTGTCTGTCCTGGTATTGTATCCGGGTCAGATTGACCCGAACCTCTTATGAAGGACATAAATGCGGGTGGGCATTTTTTCATAAGTGGAAAAAAATAAAAACAATTCCACATGTCCTTCACAATAAATAAGCCCCGGCCATTGAGTTTCAGGTTGAACGAAAAATATCCTTATTTTTTTTGTATTAATTGAAAATGGAAATCGGGTCAATTTGTGGGACCCCTTTTCATTATTTAGCTAAAGAAAAATGATGTGTTCAAACCCACACTCAATGGCCTTGGCTCATTTTCTGTGAAGAACATATACAGTATCAGAACACATTTACAATGACCACCCACTGTACACCCCCCCCTACATACAGAGTGTTCGGGTCTGGTCTGGGCCTTCTGTCTGTGTGTGTGTGTGTGTGTGTGTGTGTGTGTGTGTGTGTGTGTGTGTGTGTGTGTGTGTGTGTGTGTGTGTGTGTGTGTGTGTGTGTGTGTGTGTGTGTGTGTGTGTGTGTGTGTGTGTGTGTGTGTGTGTGTGTGTGTGTGTGTGTGTGTGTGTGTGTGTGTGTGTGTGTGTGTGTGTGTGTGTGTGTGTGTGTGTGTGTGTGTTTGAGACTTTTGTGTTTCTGCCCCTGCTATTCCCGCACACGGTTGCAACATTGTCGATAAATTCAAGCACGGACACCTGTCTGCTCTCACATTCCCGCATTATGTCTTGCATAATTTTCACACTCTATCCTAGCTGCAAATTTGGGGCAAGACACAATAAATAAAGCTTCGCCAGTTCGGGTCCTTATCACAACTGATCAAGATGGCCAAAAGATTCTCTGCTCAGAGGGCCTTGCAAATGATTTTGGCAGAGAGTGCACAATTTGATGATGATGTAGAGCAGGGGTGCCCAATCAGTCGATCGCGATCGACCGGTCGATCGCGGGGAGATTCCCAGTCGATCGCGAGATGTGTCTAAAAATAGAACAACAACATTCTGTTTTATCGTTAATGTCCTATAACATAATCTTCCCGTGCCAGAATAATGCACTTGAACGCATCAAAGCTTTGTGATTGGCCGGCGTGACCCCATGTGTCGGGGCGTGGCTGGTGAGCAGTGGGCACTATTTCGCTGACGTTGTCCTTGTCAACAGGAGTGACAGTCTGCACACACACAAGACCGCAATTATGGCAGAAGCAAAAAAGCCCAAAATATATAATTTTCACTCCGAGTGGGAGGATGATTATGTTTGTATCTATTCCAATTCAAAGTCCATCTGTCTCATCAACGCTACGAGACGGAATTCCCTCCTAATTCTGCCCAACGCTCCCAAAAGGGGAGGGGCCTGAAAGGCACAGCAGTCCATTTTCACCAGGCCCAACAACAAGAGCATACCATAGCATCTTATCGTGTCAGGCACATTCTTGCGAAACACATGAAGTCTTTCAAAGACGGCAAAGTTGTGAAAGAAGCATTCCTGGAGGCTGCCGACGCGCTTTTTGGGGTCAGTAAAAATAACAGTAGCATTTCAACAGGTTTTTGATATAATAAAAACTCAAGTTAGATACCGTTATTAATCAGCTGTAAGTTTTAGTTTGTTTGAACTTATTCATTATAATTATTGTACAAAATGGTATAAGAATGCAAACATTAAGATCTGTTCTGTTTAAATTGATTATAGTCTATTATCAATTCAGGTTAAGAAACTAGTGTTGCTTGCATCCTATTTTAAAGGCATTTATTTTTATACTCTACTAAAATGCAACAAAAAAAGGATTTGATTCTATTAATTTTGTCTTTTTTATTGCACTTTGGCAGCAGATTCCTGTGTAGCTTCAGATCTGAGTTGTCTTATTAGTAAGCCTCATTTATACTTTTGTAGCAACACTATTTTTATATAATGGCAAAGAAAGGGTTCAGAGTATTTTCTTTTTTCCCTGTGTCATATGTGGCAGCACTGTTCAATGTTTCTTGAAAACATTACCCACTGTAGTATGTGACGTGTGAATAAACTCCAATTCTGTATCAACAACACTGTTGTGTAACTTCAGTTAAATACTTGTATGTGTAGAAAGAGGTAAGATAAAGGATCTGCAGTATTTTATGAAGTATTCATCGTACAAAGGTCAGTTTTATACAAGTAGAAGTGTGTATTTACCTGGCTGTCAGTAACTACGCCTCTCTATTTGGACTGGTAGATCTCGGCAGACTGGCAACTTTAAAAGTAGCTCTCGGTTAAAAAAAGGTTGGGCATCCCTGATGTAGAGGAAGAGGTTGCAGAATGTGAGGATCACATTTCTGAGAATTCTGAGTCTGACAGTGACTTTTAAGAAGAGGATGAGATTGAGCATCAGCTAGTTACAAAAAAAAGACGAGCCACAGGACCTGCTGACCAGCAGGCAAATAAGTAGCACTTTAATTCATTAATGTGATCTAACAAATGTAAAAGGGCAAATATTAACCATATATGCTGTTTATATTGCTTGTAATTGAGATTAAGTAAACATCTGTTGAGTATTTTAACATAAAATAGTGTGATTGTGTTGAATTGAAGCCCAAAAAGGCAGCAGGTCCACCCGACTGACGGACACTGGCTGAGTAACAAAAATATGAACACCACACAAGGGTTAAATCCAAATAACAATAATTCAAAGCACTTAGAGATAAGTATAGCATATGTTCACTGTTTTAACAAATTACATCTAAAACATACATTTCAAAAGGACAGGAAGGACGCATATTCTATTTTGCAACGCACAGAATTTGCAGAGCAAAAGTATTGGCTTGTGTTATGAATGTATTTATCTATAACTGGATAAATCAACTCACAAAAGTGATGGTGCGGCAGGCAATTCCCTAGCTAGATGACCCTGGTTCAAATGTGAGCAAACAGATTGTGTTAGCCTAGGGATTAGGGGAGGGATCTTGTTCAATGGTCACCTTGGGTGAAATGTTGGCAGAGAGAGTGCTTGAATAATGCTCACTGCAACCGGTGCCATTCACTCAACATTGATCCAGGCTCCCAGCTGCGGTAAAGTCACCCTGACCCTGCACAGCGGGCACCAGAAGAGGGGTTTGGTGCACCAGGCAGCTGAAAGGGAGGAACATTGAATTAACATGTGGTGTGATTGTAAGTCAATATAGTAAGGCCAACAGTGCCATCAAATACTGTTCCTTTATCAAAAACTGTTTATACAGTGTTTTTTCTTTGTTATTTTAAAAAAATGCCTCTTTTGTTGAGTATTTCATCTTTTTAAAACAGTACTTTTTACAATGCCTTCATTATTGGCAACAACTACTCAAAGGAGTTTTCTTATATGACCTTCCTTGCATACAGTATGGCTAATATATGCTCACTGTGTATGTAACCAATCAAACGAAAAAGTAGATGAATAAATAAATACATCTGCAGATCTTTGCTATCTTTGTGAATCCTAAAGTAATACATAATCACCTTGCCTGCCTTCATTGTTCTTGAGAAACAAACATGTGTAACTCACTGGCCTTTATTGTCTTTTAAAACAAGAGTGCTCGTGGCAATGAAGCTGCTGCATTGGCCAGCATACCAGAGAGCTCCACTGCAGGAAAAATTACTGTTTGATCCTCTGTTAACAGTACAGTGTGCATACATCGTATATTGAATATAAACAACTATTGCCACATAAAGCCAAAATATGGATCCCTCAAAGTGCCCAATACAGTTAAATATGAACTACAACAACCAATACATTCAAAGGCAAACAAACACCTAATCATCTGTAATAATGTAACATTGACAAAGACAGCATAGATCTACAACTAAGACAACAACAAATCCACAACTTCGTTTTAATGGCTTTTTGAAATTCTAGTCTAGGGGTTCATAAGAGATCTGCAATCTTTTTCTCCATTACATTTTGTTTGATTGTGTTTGTAAATGTATGTCTAATTGTGAAACAAGTCTGATTTCGTATTGTACAGGAGGCAGATCCAAAAGTGAAAATGAAGTGGTGGTAGACCACTGTTAAAGAATGGCAAGCAGATTGTTTTATGTTCTATAGTTTTGATCTAATAAATCTTACAGCTACAAATGTAACAGTACAACTTTCTGTATTTTTTAACCTCAGTTAGGACTGAGTGAGCTACTCAATTTGAAATGTAGTCCAGTCACTAACATGACAGTTAGAAAAAACCTCTGTGGAAACTGCAAACTCCAGCCTGTAACAGAGCTAACCAGTCATGCACATCATAATGCCACCATAGAGCCATATCAGTAAACATGTGTTGTTTCATGTCTAAAGGCATGTCAAACATACAGTCTAATTATAGTCAGAATAATTAAAGTGTTTGTAGCAGCAGCCTGCTTTCTTCTGAGGTTTGGTTGTTCCAGATTGACATAGATGGCTTCTTCGACTTCTCTTTTAAGCTATCTGTCTTTGAGACGAGTCCCACCCACAGAGGCTATGATGTCTGCAACCCCCCTCCAGCTAGAAAAAGGAAATTGGATCAGTGGATGCATAAGAATCTATACACCTACTGGTTAATAATCCATAAACCTGTCCCTGACTATCTACCGTACTTGCAAACCATGAGATGGCCTTGTATTGTATTGATATGTACATATTGCTATTATAAACTGAGGTAAATGAAAAAGTAGCATGCACTTTAGTTTCATTTATTTATTTATTTCCCAAAAAAACTAAAAACGATCAAGTTAAATGGGCCCTATTATACATTTGTTGGGGTTTTCCCTTTCCTGTAGTGTGTGATATAGGTTTGTATGCATGTAAATGGTTTGCAAAGGCTAAAATCCAAAAGTTCTCATACACTCCCTCCTGCCTGAAATGCCTCCATTGGACTCCTTTATTTACTTCTGCGACATAGTGACAACACTAAGTAACACTCACACATCTATTGGCTAACGCTCTAATACATTGTACGTGACAAGGCGTACATCTTTTAGCGGTTGACCAATCACAAATGAGCCAGCGAGCTAACCAATAAGAGCAGACTGGGCTCTGGTTTCAAACGGAGGGTGAAAAGAGGTGCTGCTGCATGAGAAAAATAAAGCACCTTTTTGAACAATAAAGCGTGATTGACTATATCATATACTATAATAGGGCCCCTTTAAGGATTTACTAAATACCAAACCCAACCTCTCTCTCCCTTTATTTTTCAACCGTAAGGAGACCATTCATCACCCGTTCTAATTAAACATACACTCATGGTAGTGCATCGGCAGCTGCAGGGAAAAGAGGAAAGAGAAAGAGATCAATGGAAAAAGAAAGGGGTGAAACAGAAAGGCAGCAGAGAGTGACACGAACAGAGTAGTCACTGTTATAGAAAGTGCAGAAGGGACATGGAAAAAAACTGGTGGCTAAAAGTCAGATCTCCAGCCAGACAGGCCAAGCCCCCCTACCTGTGTAATAAGAAGAGTGACTCCCTCCTCAGAACGCCTGACAGCACCGTCTTAGTCTATTTCTCTAACAACATGGGGCTCCTTTCCCATTCCACCAGAGACTGATGGAAGTTGAAAGTCACAGCAACTGCTGCTTTGGGGCTGGAAAGGCTGCACAACAGGCTAGAGATTGATTCCAATAGGACCTCTTGATTTCTGACCCCTTTTTCTTTCATGACAGATTGCGTAGATTATCCTGACATTGTTTGTGCTAGATCTTTCTGATGTGTGTGTGAGGATAGGAGCCAGTAGCAACATTATTGGTACTTGTACAGTGGTATGTCAAGGGGAAGACAAAATGTCAAAGACTGAAAAAAGTACAGAGGAAACATACAGTGTGCGGGTATATTAACATTAATGGGTCTGTTTACAGTCATACCTCACTCTATCTGGATCATTTTGAGAAGTCTTTAGTGAGAACTCTTTGAGATTTTATTTAATGTTACATAAATATACTACTAAATATACTTTTCTTCATAAATGGCTGTTTTGTGTCACCATTGGTTACGTCTTTGCATTCAACAAAGACGTACATCAACCTGACCTTTTATCCAGGTCTATTTGTCATTCTGTGGCTCTGCAAAGTTGAGTTTGATTCGATTCAGTCCTCATGATATGGACTATTAAATATTTCAATTTGAGTCATTAACCTTTATGGAGCAAAATAAATATCAAAACTATCACTCTTTCCTGCGCTCGCTATACATGAACTGGCTACATGCAGGTCAAATTCATATTTTGTTTTGACTACACTTAAATGTTATACTAAAAGCCACACCCAACATTGAACTAACCAAGACATACCTCAAGCTCCACGCCAAATATTTCAAGGTTTTGACGAACATATGTTTTACCTCAAAGCTTTATAGCAGGGGTGTCCAAATTACAGCCCGGGGGCCAAATGCGGCCCGCGGACCATTTTTAATCGGCCCTCAGCAAATTCAAAAAGTATAATGAAATATGGCCCACAAATGAAACTTCTGCTTGTCTTGTATTGTACTTCTTAGATATAAATGTTCAAATATATTACACAGTATTCATGTGTTAATAAGCCCAATTTTCTAATAAATTCAGTCAATTCAAGTTGAAACATTTTCTAACAAATCTAAGTTGATAAGAAAAAAGCCCAATAATACATTTACATAACAACCTTGAAATTATATCCTTCATATTTCCTCTTATTATAAGCAATCTGAAGCTTCTGTTTCAAGGAATGAGCTGACAACACTTTTTGTAAGAAAATAAATGAAAACCTGTGAAAGCATTTTCAAGTATCAAGAATAATTTACCTACATTTGATTGATTATTCCAACTTATAACTGAACTTATGAGGCAATATACCTCACCTCTAGGAAGTGGCCCAGCCCTTCGTATATTTTTCTGTATGTGGCCCTCGGTGAAAAAAGTTTGGACACCCCTGCTTTATAGAGTTGTAAAAAGACAGAGAACAACCCAATTTCATTAGCACCTGCTATAAACAATACAGCCCCCTCACTCCCTATACTGTGAAAATGATTTGTGGTCAGTCAGTGCTGTCATTACTATCAGGTTGTATGAATTATGTCATTACCATTATAACATTTTCCTCGGTGATCTTTAAAATACATGTTATATTTAGTCAAATGTGAGCCTACCTTATCCTCCTCCTCAATTGCTGCCTGTGCCAGTGAATATGGAAACCTGAATGAATAACGCAATCAGGTGTTAAGACTGAGGGTTACGGATGGGGAGTAAAGCATTATTTTACAACCCGTCCTTCTGAAAAATGTCATACATCTCCTTAAGCTATCAGGGCACAGCTATATTACAGAATATATCTAAGGACTATTATTATGAAGGTATTAAGGTATCTACTCTTATAAATACAAATATACTGAACTGAACAATGCCTTTATAGGATCTCTTGTATATGATTTAGTTTTATCTTGAATATGATGGCTCTGCTGAGCTCTAGCTTTACTGATCTGAAGTGATGCTAATAAACTATGAAACATGATGTTATCAGTATACAGCTGGAACACAGACAAGTCACAGATAAAACTCCACACAATGGGGGATCGGGCTTTCTGTGCAGCTGCTCCTCACCTGTGGAATTCCCTCTCAGACCACCTGAGGACTCCCCAGACCACTGACGCCTTTAAGAAAGGCCTAAAAACTTTTATTTAAAAAAAAGCCTTTGATTAAACTTGTGTTTATTTTGTTTGTTTCTTACGCCTCCTGTAGCATTTTGGGATTGCTTTTAGCAATGAAAGGTGCTTTACAAATACAATGTATTATTATTATTATTATGTCTTTTCCAATTTTCTCACATATGGTGTTGATGGGGACATATCTCTCTCTCATTCCATGGCCTGCATGCATGTACACTAGAGATGAACCAAACATGTATTTGCTTGCATTATATATGAGCAGTACTTCCACACCTGTGTCATCAGACCTCACAATGATGCGGGAATATGACTCTGCAAGATGTATGGAGCTCTATCCTTGTGTCTGTCTCCTCCTGATCACTGTACAGTGATGTCAAACTTCTGACTCCTGCTGTGCAGATACTCTTCACCTCCTCCCCTTCGTCAAATCCTGAGTGTAGTCTCTGTGGGGCAGCAGTGACAATGTAGTTATGTAGTTGCTCACAAACATGCACAGTGCAGTCTTGTTTCCACTACTACTCAAGTACTTCCTGTAGTTTGGGATATTTGTTTTGCTTTAGGTTATAACACTTGTGTTATTCTTCAGAGCTGGGTCCTCATTACAGATCTGCACTTTTTTAAATGCACCTGCATTGACACACCCGTTCACAAAAAGTGCACATATTATATATATAGAAAACAAGAAATGCAATGTGTAGACATGGTATTTGACAGGTATGACAGCCCACAGTCAATCAAAGACCGGGAGAGGCAAAGGAGAGGTGCAAGTGATGGAAGGCCTACACATGTTATCACTGGCAAAACAAATACATGTTTGGTTCATCTAGTGTACATGCATGCAGGCCATGGAATGAGAGAGAGATATGTCCCCATCAACACCATATGTGCGAAAATTGGAAACCACATGTCTAACTGTCTACCAGCATGTCATGCACCCTTGCGGCACAACAAGTAGTTTGTACAGAATAAGAAAGACAACAGCATTCACCAAACTCAAGACCCATCTCAGCGAGCTCAAAGATCTGGCCCATTTTGGACTCTCTGCCAGCTTGGAAGAGTCTTTGCCAGTCGCAAGAGAATTTGCGCTTCTGCTATATGGAAAAAAGGAAATTGGACTGATGTGCACAAACTTAGATGAACTGAGGTTCATAATTGCATCAGCAACAGATGCAGCCTCGCAAAATCTGCCGCCAACAGAGGATGCATTTCAACAACATGTAAAGAGCAATGTTTCAGACAGCGATATGGTGTCACAGCCCGAACCCAAACCCTTGTTATGGAGTCCTGTTGGCAAGGGGTGGATTGTCAGAGATGGGGCCATTAAACCAGTGCTATTTACAAAACCCCCAGCACATACAGAAGTGAGAGACATTACTCACTTGTATTGCAAAGATGCAAAGTGTGGAGAGAGTGGAAAGTGCCAGTGCCTCTCTGTTGGCCTTCCCTGTACGGAGTTCTGCACCTGCTGTGCACAATGTCAAAATGTGTCCCCTAACGTTTCTGAGGAACCTGACATTTGACATTCTATTTTAGTATCTATATACTTGACCTCTCACAGAATTATTTGATGATTTGTATACTGTACTTTGAATTAAGGTTCCAGTTTCAATACAACCTGTACTATTTACACCTATGTTTTAGAGGCTTGCAATTTAGAACTAATACACTTTACAGGGCTATAATTCAGTATTCTTTCAGTTAAATAATTGTCTGACTATTTGGTGATGTAGGACAGCCACATGGTTCATACCTCAGCAAAGCTGAAGAGGAAAAGAGTGGTCATTCTCAAGTTATGGGCTTTTTTGTCACCTTTCCCACATTCGGCCTGGTCTAATTTGGCTCTTTTTCAGGGATTGGGGTAGTTCTAAAGAACAACCAAAAAAACATTTTTTCCCCCAAAATAAAATTTGACAACAATCAATTTCATTAATAGGAGATCCTAAAGATAAGAAAATCATTGTTGTCATTTGTTCTACCTCGGATAGGGGTATCTCGAAAACTAAAGCCTTTTTTGAGGACTTGCTGCTGGACTATTTGGTGTCATCCTAGATGGAGAAAATAACCACGTTTTCACTGCTCATTGGGATATGCGGGTTCGGGTCTGTTTGCGGATCTTGTGCCGACGGGTCGGGTCGGTTTGCGGAACTAATTGGCAATATGTGCGGGTGGCGGGGTGGGTTCGGTATTGCACGTCGCGGGAACGGATCTTGAAAATCAGACCCGTGCAGGACTCTGGTATGCCGCATGGTGGGCCAGTTGTTTTGTTTAGCTTTTGTGTTTTGTCTCCTGTTTATTCATTTTGCTTAGTATTCTTGCCTATATTGATTTTGTTTTGCTTGGAGTAGTTTTGTTGACCTTTTAGCTTTGGCCCTTGTTTTTGCCTATAGCTTGTAGCTTCTGTTTTTCCTTGAGCTTTTGCTATGCTTTGTACTTTGCCCATTTTTAACATAGTATTTAAACCAACTGGGATCGTTTTGTTTAACTTTGTTTCAGTTCTCTCTCGCTGTTTGCTTGGGTGAAGAGCACTGGGGCGCAGACCTGACTTATCTGTTACAGCAGCGTGTTAGAACGAAAATTAAATTATTGTTGACTGGTTGTAACAACACAGGAAACCACTAAACTGATGGAGAAATCCAAAAATATCTATAGAAAAAAAAGACCCCTGCTGCTGTATTGATGATTTAATAGAGTCCACAGAGCTTGAAAAAAATGTAAATGGTGCTGAATAATTGATGACTGTAGTTAGAGTATCAGAAAAACAACAACCTCAATTCTCCACATTAGAATCAGCAAAGGCAGTTGTGCAACGTTTTGAGTAGAACAAATGCAAAGCTAAGGGGACGTGTGACACGTCATGCTTTAATTTGCGTGACTGATTTACTTAGATAGTGACCTTTTGTATTGACACACATGCATTTATTACCAGGCCAAGATGTAAATATATTCTGTTCTGACTCAGAGATGCCTCCTTAGTATAACAAATATAGTTTAAACTTTTCCTATGAGGGAGTTGTGAGGCAGAGTGTGAAATTAAAAATTATTTCTATTCTCGGGTGCAATAAATAAAGTCCTTAGTTTATCAAACGAGGGAGCCCTTCTGCTCACTTATCATTGGGCGCACCCATACAATTAAAAAGACCATCTGTATGCAGATATCATTTTTCACACAAACACCAAGAAAGGAATTGCATCACGAAGACTATGTGTTGCATCTATGATTTAAGACATTGAGGTGGTAAAAATAATCTATTTTAGAATCAACATTAGAAACACAACATACTATGCTGTGCAACATGGGGTTTAAATCCAAGATCTACTGTAACGTCAAACTGTTGTCCTTGATTGTGTCTTTATCTAGCCTCCAGAAATCCTTAATGTCAAAACCAATCCAAGAAAACTATACTGTATTTTGAATGTATTGACTTTTAAAAATGTTGTGATTGAAAATAATCTTGATTTATTTTCAGTTGACTTGGAGTATTTTATTCATTACTGACCCTACAATATGTGCATATGATTGTTGTTGTGACTCAACGTTTTTAAGGTGTGTTGTTTAGGGATTTATAACTCTTGCAAGCTAGTCATTTCAAGACTATGGCTGAAATAACTATAAATTGATTTATCAGCAAGCATCAGTACATCTTCTTGGTGATTGTTTAAGTGTTCTTACATGGTGCAGAGAGGCAGAGAAGAGTAGACCTTTTTCAAGGCAGACCTTTTTAGAGGTCACACAACATTAGTGATGGCTGCTTTCCATTTAGGTGAGCCCTTCTCAAGCTCTTGCTAATGTGAATGCTCGCTAATTGTTACGGCTTAATGGCAACCTAATAGATCTCAGTTAAGGTTATTATTACGCCTGAGATTTGTCTACTATGACAAGACAAACTGTTCTCAAATTTGAGCAGAAGAAGGTTGAATTCCTGACATTTCTAATTGATATGAGCCTCAGAATAGGACCATGACACATTTAGCTTTTAGAAACTGAAGCATAATGAAAAATTGTCAAATATACCTGCTAAAATATCAGGGACCTGAAAGAATATGATATATGTTTCTGGTTTCTTCCATTCAGCCATGAAAGGTTGAATTTCGTACAAATTAGGTTTTTGCTGAGAGTACGGACACTCGTGGGATATGATTAACTTAGGTTTGCTACCTCACACCTGTGTGTCAGTAGTCAAATCTAATCTTACCAACATGGGACCGTTTACATTTGTTTATATGCCACTGGCCATAAATGACCTTTTAGGTTGACAAGCTCACCAGAATAAGTATTGCTACTCCAAATGGTCACCCCTCGATGTGACTATTAGCTAGAGTGAATAAGAATGCATACGTTGTTTAAATCATTCATATTTTGATAGAGTAAGGGCTGGAGAGTAGGGGCTCAGAATACTGAAATCTGTATTGTTTCATTGTTTTTTCCTTCTAATTTTGTATTTTCTAAACCACACACTGTTATTTACTCAACAATAAAACACAATTATCCTTGTGTTTATTTGTTTGTTTGATTATATAATGTCTGACTTTTGGAGTCCGTCAGAACCGAGGGTCGGAGCAGCTCATATTAGTTGCTTTTAGAGAATTTTACACCCGGAAGTAAGTATTCTCTCCGCTTTGCTTGAGAAACCCTGTGATTAGTCCTCAAGCTTTGTGATTGGATGTAGGAGTAGCAGTGTGCCAAGGTTACGCCGAGCATCAAACAGCTTTTTGAAATGGAATGAAACCACGGCACACTATCCAATACAGGATTTGAACGGGTCCACCCCCCCCCAGAACTACACATCCTGGCTATTGTGTTTCGCAACATGTTCTATGGCACGTCTCTACTGGGAATTGTAGTTTTAAAAGACGTTTTCGTATTTCCCATAATTAGAAGTTGCCAGTATTAAACTGTGTACATCCCTAGAGGTTTAGGGGACAGGAAACACATTGGTGTTATCACATTTAAAACATATAATTAATAAATGGGTGAAAATTACTTGTGTCCATAATGGGCAGCATTAATATACCCACATGACAGCTAAGGTCAGAAGAGTTTTATTTAATAGCTGATCTTATGTCTGTGACCCCTCCTGTTGTTAATTGATAAGCCTGAAACATGCACTTGTCAAGGTTTAGAGGCACATTTTGCAAATATGGCAGTAGCCATTGATCATCTTAAGATAATACATACTTTATTGATCCCAAGTTGGAAAACATTTTATCACACAAATTCTGTGTTTTATATTTAATGGTTCTGTGCTCTTCATGTATTGAATGTTCAATACCTGACAAGGTCAGAGATGAAAAAGGTCGGAGATGAAAAACTTTGGTCGCAGGTTCCTCAACAGTGCATTACAAGACATCTATCAATATGTGTGGACCTCCACCATTAAACTGTCATATTCTGAACATTTCTTATTCTATCTACATACATCTTATAAGAGTATAATTAATATGTATAATATCAGTTAAAATAAGTGCTTCAACATAGTTAACATTGCAGGAAAGTTGATTGTCAAGTCCTAAAACAAATTATGCAATATAATAAAAGTTACTTTGTCAGGCTAAATATGTATCTGTAGATACCCCCAAAGCTTTTTGCTTATTTAAAAGAAGACCTTAGCCTAAAGTATTCTTTAATGTTTAAATAAAGGTTAATTAGTTTGTCTGTTTTGCACATCCTCCTATTAATATATTTTGACATCCGGCACTAAACTGTTTTATTGTAGAGATAATTTACAGTATCTACGCGTTACTGTAATAATATCACTTTTGTCGGTAACGGAGTAGTGTAACGCGCTACTTTTATAATTCAGTAATCACACTGCAGTTACTAACATTGCCCCGACACGCGTTACTTCGTTACTTACTAAAATCAGTCATAATCAAACCTCAACAAACACCTGCAAAGAACACATGCTAAGGTGAAGCTAACGCACAGCTATTTGTTGTTTGTTTATATCATGTAGTCTGTTCTTCTTCTCTGTTTTCCGGTTGTTGCCTGTTTTGAATGACGAATACACACTACCGCCGCCTGCTGGTAAGGAGAGTTATTGCCACTCACGCATGCGCAGTTCGTACGTGCTCGGCTGAAGTCTTTGCGGTGTGCTCCAGTCTAGTTCCAGTGCAACACATGGCCAACACGCAGGAGAACACGCCGACGCAACAGCGTGAGAAGAGATAGACTGCGCAAAATATACAGATAGCAGGAGACAGAGGACAGCCATGGTCAGATAGGAAAACATTCAGGATCTGGATCAGTCTTATGCGACAATGGAAACTGAACTAAAGAGAACATTTGAAACTTTAGCAGTCTGCGTGATCTGCCTGCAGGGAGGGGCGGGCCGGCCCTGCGAGTAAAGTAACGATTAAAGT
This sequence comes from Gymnodraco acuticeps, assembly GCF_902827175.1. Classification (NCBI taxonomy): domain Eukaryota; kingdom Metazoa; phylum Chordata; class Actinopteri; order Perciformes; family Bathydraconidae; genus Gymnodraco; species Gymnodraco acuticeps. Next base: position 1,529,668 of record NW_022992149.1, on the reverse strand, counting down.
AACGAGTAAAGTAACAAGTTACTTTATGTAGAGAGTAACGAAGTAGTGTAATATATTACTTTTTGTTTTTTAAAAGTAATACGTAATATGTAATATATTACTTTTTTTTTAGTAACGACCCCATCTCTGATGACGACCTCCTAACCTATCAGGCTCTCCTATCCTCTTTCTCTGCTTCGATCTCTCAGGCAAAAAGCACTTTCTTTCAAGATAAGATCCAATCCTATTCCAATCCCAAAAAACTATTTTCCATCTTCTCCACCCTCTTGGACCCTCCCAAAGCCCCTTCCCCCTCCTCCCTTCTGCCAAGCGACTTTGTTAACCACTTTGAAAAAAAGGTTGATGATATTCGCTCTTCTTTTTCTGACTCACCTTTACTCACCGCTGGGTCACCAGACCCACCTTTCACCGACACACTAACCTCCTTTTCCCCTCTCTCTCCAAGTGAGGTTCTTACCCTCATTACCTCTGCCCGTCCTGCCACCTGTCCTCTGGACCCTATCCCTTCAAACCTCCTTCAGACTATCGCTCCTGATATTCTACCGTTTCTCACCCATTTAATCAACACTTCTCTAACTTCATGAGACACGTGAATTTAGAGACCGAAGCCTCCACAGTCACATGCATTCCGGGGGCCAGAGCGGGCGACGTTGAGGCGCATCTTAAACTGCTGGCTGAAGATAAACGTAAATACAGTAGGATTGTTATTCACGTCGGTGGTAATGATGTTCGTTTACGCCAATCAGAATGCACCAAACTTAATGTGGAGTCGGTGAGTAGTTATGCTAAAACAATGTCGAACACCGTAATCTTCTCTGGTCCCCTCCCCAATCTGATCAATGATGACATGTATAGCCGCATGTCATCATTTCAGCGCTGGATGTCTTGGTGGTGTCCAGCAAACAATGTGGGCTTCGTAAATAATTGGACAGCCTTCTGGGGAAAACCTGGTCTGATTAAGAGAGACGGCATTCATCCTACTTTGGAAGGTGCAGATCTCATTTCGGCAAACATTTCAGGGCTTTGTGGACTTAATCCATGACAAACTGGAGTTGAGACCAGGAGGCGGGGTCGCAGTCTTACACGCTTCTCTGCGCTCTCTCCTAGGCAGTCATCCATAGGAATCCCGAACCCAATAAAATACCCAATATTAATGGTGTGTGTGTCTGCCCAAGGACAATTTAAGGTAAAACCTAATAGAGGTGTCATACATAATAACCTAATAAAAGTAAATGTAACAACTACTACAGTGCAACAAAACAGGAAGATTAAATGTGGTCTCTTAAACATAAGATCTCTAGCATCTAAAGCAATATTGGTAATTGATTTAATATCAGATTATAATATTGATATATGCTGTCTCACTGAAACTTGGTTGAGACATGAAGAATATGTCAGCATAAATGAGGCCACTCCACCCAGCCATATCAATACTCATATTGCCCGAGGCACGGGCCGAGGAGGTGGAGTTGCAGCAATCTTTGACTCAAGTTTACTTATCAATACTAAACCAAAATTAAATTATACCTCCCTTGAAAGCCTCGTTTTTAGTCTTACGCATCCGACCTGGAAAACTTTGCAGCCAATCTTATTTATTACATTGTACCGTGCACCAGGTCCTTATTCAGAATTCTTATCAGAATTCTCTGAGTTTTTATCAACTTTGGTACTTAAAACAGATAAAGTAATTATCGGAGGTGACTTTAATATTCATGTTGACGATGATAAAAATAGCCTTACTGTTGCATTTAACTCTATATTAGATTATGTTGGTTTCTGTCAGAGTGTAAATAAACCAACCCACTGCTATAATCACACTCTCGACCTTCTTCTGACGTATGGTATTGAAATTGAGCAACTATTAGTCGAACTGCATAATCCTGCTTTATCCGACCATTTCTTAGTAACTTTTGAAGTACTGTTACTAGACTACAAAGCATTAGTCAAAACCTCCTGCAGCAGAAACCTATCTGTTAGTGCTATAGCCAAATTTAAGGAAGAGATTCCACCAATACTTAACTCGATAGCATGTTTGCATGTAAGGGAGGAAACTTATACAAAATGTACACCACCCCAAATTGATCATGTTGTTGATAGTGCTAAAGATGCGCTGTGAATAAAATTCGAAAATAAAACATAGATTAGCTCCATGGCATAATGCCGAAACCCGCAAAATAAAGCAAAAGTCGAGACAACTTGAAAGGATATGGCGTTCCACTAAACTTGAAGAATCTCGTTTAATTTGGCATATTACTCTCAATGAATATAAGAAATCACTGCGTAAAGCGAGAGCAGCCTTCTACTCTTCATTAATAGATGAGAATAAGAATAATGCAAGATTTATTTTCAGCACTGTAGCCAGGCTGACAGAGAGCCACAGCTCGATTGAGCCTTCTATTCCCATAGCACTCAGTAGTAATGATTTTATGTGCTTTTTTAACGATACAATTGTTACTCTTAGAAACAAAATTAATGACCTCTTGCCTTTGACCAGTATAGTGTTATCAACAGCTCCCGGAAACGTAAGTTCTAATATTACACTAGATAGTAAACTAGAATGCTTTTCAGCCATTAACCTTGAACAATTAAATGCAATGATTCTCTCTTCTAAACCATCAACGTGCATGTTAGACCCAATTCCAACTAAAGCTGTTGAAGGAAGTTTTTCCATTAATTAGCACTTCTTTATTAAATATTATGAATATGTCTTTATTATCAGGCTATGTTTCACAAACATTCAACGTAGCAGTGATAAAACCGCTTCTTAAAAAGCACAACCTCGATCCAGAGGTTTTAGCCAACTATAGACCTATTTCTAATCTTCCGTTCCTCTCAAAAATTCTTGAGAAAGCGGTCGCAAAACAGCTGTGTGATTACTTAAAAAACAATGATTTATTTGAAGAATTTCAGTCTGGCTTTAGAACACATCATAGCACAGAGACAGCTCTGGTTAAAGTCACAAATGACATTCTAATAGCCTCAGACAAGGGACATGTCTCTATTCTTGTTTTGCTCGATCTCAGTGCTGCATTTGATTCTATCGACCACGATATCCTATTGCAAAGATTAGAGCACTTAGTTGGCATACAGGGAACTGCTTTAGGCTGGTTTAGGTCCTATCTATCTGAATGCTCTCAGTTTGTACGTGTCAACGATGAATCTTCCACGCAAACCAAAGTTAGCCATGGAGTGCCACAGGGCTCAGTGCTCGGACCTATTTTGTTCACATTATATATTCTTCCGTTAGGCAATATTATAAGGAATCATTCTGTAAACTTTCATTGTTATGCGGATGATACTCAACTATATTTATCAATCAAGCCTGATGAAATTAATCATCTAAATACAATTCAAGACTGCCTTAAGGATTTAAAAACGTGGATGACCTTACATTTTTTTATGTTAAACAAGACCAAAACTGAAGTTATTGTACTTGGCCCGAAGAATAAATTATCTAAAGATATACTAACTATGGATGGCATTAATTTGGCCTCCAGTGAGACTGTAAGGAATCTTGGTGTTATATTTGATCAGGATTTATCCTTTAACGCCCACATAAAATCAATTTCAAGGACCGCCTACTTCCATCTACGTAACATTGCAAAAATCAGTCATATCTTGCCTCAAAACGATGCAGAGAAACTAGTCCATGCATTTGTTACTTCAAGGCTGGATTATTGTAACTCCTTATTATCAGGGTGTACCAAGAAGTCAGTCAAGTCGCTTCAGCTGATTCAAAATGCTGCAGCTCGTGTACTAACCAGAGTTAGGAAAAGGGACCACATTACTCCTGTTCTGGCTGCCTTACACTGGCTCCCTATAGAACACAGGATAGAATTTAAAATTCTTCTTCTCGCCTACAAAGCCCCTAATGGGCAGGCGCCATCTTACCTTAAATAACTCATTATACCCTACTGTCCTACTAGGGCATTGTGTTCCAAGAATGCAGGGTTGTTGGTTGTTCCTAGAGTCTCTAAAAGTACAATGGGAGCCAGAGCCTTTTCTTATCAAGCTCCACATTTGTGGAATCAGCTTCCAGTTTGTGTTCGGGCGGCAGACACCCTATCCGTTTTTAAGAGTGCGCTTAAGACCTTCCTTTTTGATAAAGCTTATAGTTAGGGCTGATAAGATTCAGCCCCTAGTTTTGCTGATATAGGCTTAGTTTGTCGGGGTACATCTTACTTCTTCCTTCTCTCTGTCTATACCTGTGTACTCTAATGTTCCGATTAACCCAGCTTCCCCAAATGTCTTTCTTTTTGGTGTCTATATACGCCAGGATCCGGAGTCATGGATAATCCTGCGGTCCTGTGTCCTGGATCGCGAGCCCTGGATCTTGAGTCGTGGCTGTGGTCCTGGATCATAGGTCCTGGATGGATATCCTCGTGGATTCATCTTCCTATTATACACACATGCATTTCCAAACATTTGGACTACCTATGTTGCAAATGTATTATATTTTCAATTTACACACGGCATCTATTGCACGTCTGTCCGTCCTGGGAGAGGGATCCCTCCTCTGTTGCTCTCCCTGAAGTTTCTCCCATTTTTCCCTTTAAACTGTGGGTTTTCTCCGGAAGTTTTTCCTTGTACGATGTGAGGGTCTAAGGACAGAGGGTGTCGTATTGTCATACTGATATTCTGTACACACTGTGAAGACCACTGAGACAAATGTAACATTTGTGATATTGGGCTATATAAATAAACATTGATTGATTGATTGTCTTCTGGTCACTTTCCAAACAGTCTCAAGGAGGCAAGAGTAAACCCTCTCCTAAAGAAACCCACTCTCAACCCGTCTGATGTTATAAACTACAGGCCTGTCTCTCTCCTCCCGTTCCTGTCTAAAACACTTGAACGCGCTGTCTTTAAACAACTCTCCTGTTATCTCCATCAGAACAACCTTCTGGATCCGCACCAGTCTGGTTTCAAGGCAGGTCACTCCACAGAAACTGCTCTCCTTGCTGTCACTGAGGAACTGCACATCATCTGTCATCATCCTTTTGGATCTGTCTGCTGCATTCGACACGGTGAATCATCAGATCCTCCTTCGCACTCTCCAAGAACTTGGAGTTTCAGGCTCTGCACTTTCCCTCATCACCTCATACCTCAAAGACCGCACCTACAGGGTTACTTGGAGAGGGTCGGAGTCCGACCCTTATCAATTAACTAAAGGGGTCCCTCAGGGCTCTGTTCTTGGTCCCCTCCTCTTCTCCTTGTACACAAACTCGCTCGGATCAGTCATTAGCCCGCATGGTTTTTCATACCACTGCTATGGGACGGGTGGCGCAGTGGCTGTGCATCTGATCATCAGATCAAGGGGGGTGCTGGGGAACTCCAGTTCGAAACCCGCTCCTGCCGCCACTGCGTCAGGCCGTAGTGTCCTTGGGCAAGACACTTCACCCGGATTTGCTCCTGTGGGTATTGTCCACAGTACATGTATGATACTAATGTGTACTTGTAAAAGCGCCTCGATGACTTTGAGGCGTGAAGATGGACGGTGTGGCGCAGTGCGCTGTGCAATGATCATCAGATCAAGGGGTGAAACCCGCCGCTGCTGCGTCTGTAAAGCCGTTGTGTCCTTGGGCAAGACACTTCACCTGAACTGGCTCCTGTGGGTATTGTCCACAGTACATGACCATTGCATGTATGATATGTGTAATGTGTATTTGTAAAGCGCTTTGAGCATCTGGAAAAGCGCTATAATAAATGTAAAATGTAAGGCATTATGGTTTTTCATACCACTGCTACGCTGACGACACCCAATTAATTATGTCCTTTCCCCGTTCAGAGACCCAGGTCGTCGCACGCATCTCTGCTTGTCTAGCTGACATCTCTCAGTGGATGTCTGCTCACCACCTCAAGCTCAACAAGACTGAACTGCTTTTCCTTCCGGGAAAAGATTATCCCACTCTTGACCTAACAATCAACATCGGCACCTCTATTGTTTCCCCGACTCAGACTGCAAGGTATCTGGGTGTGACCCTAGATAACAACCTGTACATAGCTGCTACAACCCGCTGCTGCAGATACACGCTTTACAACATCAGGAGGATACGTCCCCAGCAGACCCAGAAAGCCACGTAGGTTCTGGTCCAGGCTCTCGTCATCTCACGCCTAGACTACTGCAACTCCCTCCTGGCTGGTCTACCTGCATGTGCCATCCGACCTCTGCAACTCATCCAGAATGCAGCGGCTCGTCTGGTCTTCAACCTTCCTAAATTCTCCCACACCACGCCGCTCCTCCGCTCCCTTCACTGGCTTCCGGTAACTGCTAGAATCCACTTCAAGACAATGGTACTTGCGTACCATGCTGCGAATGGATCTGGCCCTTCCTAAATCCAGGACATGGTTAAACCGTATACACCCCAGCACGTGCACTCCGCTCTGCATCAGCCAAACCGCTCGCTGCACCCGCACTGTGAGGGGGACCCAAGTTTCCATCAGCAAAAACACGTGGGTTTGCTATCCTGGCTCCAAAATGGTGGAATGAGCTCCCCATTGACATCAGGACAGCAGAAAGCCTACACATCTTCTGGGGCAGACTGAAAACTCATCTCTTTCGACTCCACTTCGAGCGATAGAACTATTAACAAAGCACTTATATACTAATAAAGGACTGGCTTATCTAAAGCCAGTTGAGTAGCACTTGAAATGTTTTAGCTCTATGAAACCTGATGTACTTATATGATTCTGTGTTCTTCAAGTTTGTATTTTGTTGGTCGAATGCACTTATTGTAAGTCGCTTTGGATAAAAGCGTCAGCTAAATGCAATGTAATGTAAAAGTACAAAGTACTTAACGTCCAATATATTGCATAGTTTATTTTGGCACTTGACAATCACCTTCCCTGAATTTGACTCAGGTGTAACTAAAGTCTGACTTAAGGGTTATTTATATTTCACATCATTAATCAGAATCTGCAAAGTAACTAAAATAAATGTAGTGGAGTAAAAATACCAGGTTAACCTCTGAATTGTAGTGGAGTAGAACAAAGTAGTATGCTGCTGTAACAAAAACATTTCCCAACTTGGGATCAATAAAGTATATCTTATCTTATCTTAAGATGATCGATGGCTACTGCCATATTTGTAAAATTTGCCTCTGAACCTTGACAAGTGCATATTTCAGGCTTATCAATGAACAGACATAAGACCAGCTGTTAAATAAAGCTCTTCTCTATATGTTTTAAATTTGATAACACCACTTTGTTTCGTATCCCCTAAACCTCCAGGGTGTACACAGTTTAATACTGGCAACTTCTAATTGTGGGAAATACAAAAACGTCTAATAAAGAGACATGCCATAGAATGTTGTGAAACACAATAGCCAGCATGTGTAGTTCTTGGGGGGGGGGGGGGTCCAATTCCAGTTTTGGAAAGTCTGCCGTGGTTCCATTCCATTTCATAGAGCTGTGACGCTCAGCGTAACCTTGTCGCACTGCCACTCCAACATCCAATCACAGGACTTGATGACTAATTACGGGGTTTGTAAAGCAAGGCGGATTTTGTAGTCCCAAACGATAGCCGGGGATTCTGGGTAGTGTAGTGTCTAAATTCCGAAAAAACTATTTGTTTCTCTGAATCGAAGGTTAAAAACACAAAAGCATTGTACACAATTTAAACCAATCAATATTGTGTAATTAACAAGGATAAACTGATGTTTTTTAGTGGATGAGTAATGCAGATATCACTGTGTAATCATTTGACAGTGAGGGGAATATATCCGGTTTTATTATGAAAACTTCGAGACCGGAAAAACAGTTTTCATCCACGCTAACTTTACATGGAAGCTGCATACACGTTCTCCTGGCGAGACCTCAAATTATCTTCGTAATATCTATCAAACTATAGATCCTACACATCGGCTGGACGTGGATTCTAAGAGTACAATATACACTTCTCGCCAGAAATCGAATCAAAAAGCATTTTAATGGCCAAACTATTCCACAATTTAGAATTTTCCAGAGAGGGTTATTTGTGAATGAACGGGCTGGGAGCATGTTGTTTCTTACACTACCACTAGAGCACCTCTAGTGGTCGTGTAAGAAACAACATACACTTTCAAATGTGTCTCTGGGTCGTCATAAGGGCAAGAGGACAGGCTGACCAGATCATGGCACCACATCACACCAGTCCTCAAAGACCTTCATTGGCTTCCCGTCTCCCAACGCATCAACTACAAAATACTGGCCCTCACCTTAGAATCTTAGAATCTTAGAATCGGAGGGATGAAACCCCTCTTTAATGGTCACACATGCAGAGCACACAGCACACACAGTGAAATTTGGCCTCTGCCTTTAACCCATCCTAGTACCAGGAGTCTAGTACTAGGAGCAGTGGGCAGCTATTGTACAGCGCCCGGGATGCAATGGGAGTGGGGGGATTAGGGGGTTGTCCGGTGCCTTGCTCAAAGGTAGCACGGCAGGGCCCAGGAGGTGAACTGGGACCTCTCCAAGTAGCAGTCCACACTCCATATTTAGGTCTGTTCGGGACTTGAAACGGCGACCTTACGGCTCACAGTCCAAGCCCTCCACCATCGAAAAAGTATCTTGTGCGAACGAGAAAGTATATCGTGCGCACTAATTAATAAAGCGTGGCCTCCTTTTTATTTCAATTGAGGCCACGAATTACATCTTGTGCGTACAAATTAATAAAACGTGGCCTCGTTTTATTAATTTTTCTCTCTGTGAACCCTCCAGGGCTCTGTATAATTAGCTGTTCATGGGAATGAAAAGAAACACATACCCTGATGCAAATCCTGCAGTCACAGGATAAACCCTGCATGGTTCATATCAAATCAGTGAGGGGGATGCTGTTTTTTTGGTGCTGTTTGAATTTGTATTTCCGTCTGACCGAACAAGCATTGCTCCCCGATATCCCAGTATCATTTCTTGACAGATTCTGTTATTCCAAGCAGAACCAAAAATTAAGGAGATAAACTGACCTCGGTGCACAATGTGTTGCATTAGTGTTTGACTCTGTCAAGCCAAACAGCTATTCGTATAATGCCCGAGCCTTGATTGGTTGGATAACTGTACACACAGTGCATATGACACTTTGTTATGTCCTTGATAGATTGTCTTATTTGAAGACAACCCTGTGTATATGTGTTGCTGTAATCTCTGACTAAGATGTAATGCTATCGGTTACATAAATGTGTGTATACAACTGTAAGGTCATAAAAGCTTTGGCACATTATCTTTTAGAATATTGCAGAGCAAGACCTGTGAGCTTATCTGCTTTAATATGCACTCTGTCACTGTTCAGCTCTCCCCATCCAAGGAAGATTTTGTATCCCCACTGCCTCAATGGTAGTTCATCCTGAAGAAAATGTATCCTGGAGTGACTTTTAATCTGCGGTTCCCCGGGTTATATCTTCAGCCTCTAACAGCAGTCGATTGTATACCGTCTCTTACATCATGTGAGGTCCCAGGAGGCCAGTTTAATCCACACGGGCCCCTGCCCTCGACGCTGACTCCAAGCCATTCAGTTGATTCATCTCAGTCTCATGGACGTATACAAAGCTGCTTCATTGTCCATGAAACAATTTCAGCCTCGGATATGCGGACTGCCTATTCCCCGCTTGCTCCCCACCGCCATCCTGCATGATACATCTTCAACACGCAGATGATGTTGTCAGAGCACAGCAACACACTGTGGTGTGTACAATATATATTAGACAACCAGTTTCAAATGATATTGAACAAATTAAATAATGGGTGCAATTAAAGGGGACCTATCATGTAAAATGCACTTTTTGATGTCTTTTATACATAATATGTGTGCCCGGTGTGCCAGGGAACTCACAAGTGTCAGAAAACAAAACCCTCTCTCTTTTCCTCCATATCCAAATCTCTAAAAACGGGGGTACAACGGAGCTGATCCAGATTTACATAGACATGCTTTTTACATATTTTTATATATCTGAGTCCCATAATATATGCCTAAAAATAGCATAATACGAGACCTTTAAGTCAGTAACATCACATGGAATTTGGACCGTATATTTACAATTGCACAACAATTCAGGACACAATTTATAAACCCTTATTTTACTAGCCCACAAAATGTATAGATTAAACATATTTCCCCTGTCCTTAACGTTAACTAATTTCCTGTCATGATCTCTCTGTTATTCAAAATGGCCTTAGTCTCTTTAGACCCAGATCTAATTAGGACTTAAGAAAATTTAATGGAATCCAATTCGACAACATAGTACTGGTTTCCCACACCATGTCTAATGATCCATTGCTTTCCGATGTAGAAAGGGAGCTGGAGGGAGAGAGCAGGCTTCATCACATCAGTATCCTCCAGCTGTGACGCTGCTCCCTGGGTTATTAGATTAATCTCTTTTAATCAGACAAAACGCAGCAGTGACACAAGCTCAACTCTTTCACTGTCAACTGCTGATGCATTTGATGCACAGACCTCAGCGACATGGGAAAATCATCTCCCTGAACACATTATCTGGGAATTAACCACCATTACCTCAATGCAATATAGGTTATCTCTAATAATATGGCCTGCTGTCAAATCGCCTTTGACAGTCATGTATTTACTGTAAGTTAATTTGCGCTAGCTACACTTCTTCTGGTTAATGTAATGTGTGAATAAAGCTTGTTACAACATGTATTTAATCACATTTTACTGATGAAAATAGGCCAACTACATTTTGCAAATAATATTTAGTCCAGCCATGCATTGTCTGCTTGTTTCCTTTTCAAGTGGAAAGAGAACAGCACCCAGATTCTAAAACAAGGAGGCAGTGAGGCTTAAACAAACTTTAAACAGATAGATCTTCCCCAGGTTTCGTTTTTAGAGCAGTCCAACTAATGCCTGACTCCTGGCCAGCTGATTTTGCCCTCTCTGACTCTCTCACATCTCTATCCTTCAATTCTTCCCAGGAAATACTCCAGCTAATCGCTAGGGGCCTGAGGGCCATTTGCTTCCTCCAGCCACTCTGGCCTCCCAGGACGCCCCAGATGGATCCCATTCTGGGTGTTCATTGAAATCAGCCCAGCTGCCCACAGCAAAGGCCTCCTTGCTCCCAATGCCTCCTGCTCTCACACCCAGCCAACTTATTGAAGGGACATTTTTTTCATTTGCTGGGCCCTTAGAGATAAAATGGTTACAACCAAGATAGTGTCTTTTTTTCTTCAATTGATGGTTGATGCATTGTGGTTTTGTAAAAGCCTACCAAAAGCTGTTTATTCTAATGACACATGTCGAAACTAAGCTATAACTCCCTGTGCAGCACCTCAGTATATATTTATATTGTGGAAAATATATTTTAAAAATATATATTTCTATGTTAAAATGCATCGTCTCTATCAAAGAAAGTACATTTAAATACACAGGGCGACAGCTACAAAGCCCTATTGCTTTTTTTCCTTAACCAGCCACACACATAAAAGGCTTTGACAAATAGTATTTCATTATTTGCCAAATATTTGTATGTCATGGCTTGTTACACTTCTTGATATAGGGCTGGGTAGTGACAGTGTATTACAGAGAAGCGAGATATATGTGAACTGTTGTGCGTGAAGGAGTATGTTGCACATATACATTTTGTGCTTGGGGTGCTGCCCCCCTTCCTCATTATCGATTGGTGTTCCCAGGAACAAGGACAAGCCACTATTTTTAAATGAGTGAACAAACAGCTTGTATTAGACTGTAACTGCCTGTAAATGTCTGCCACTTTGTGTGGTCGTGCGTGCTATTTTGAAACAATGGTGTTGAGGCAACTGCAAAAAGGACATGTGAAGTTGCCATCCATTCATTATTAGGAGTTTTCTGTGATGCTAGTGGCTCTGTGGGGTTTTACTAACAGTAACGCAGCGTCCACACGGCAGCATGCGTTGAAGCTTGCCGGCGGGCGTGTCTGAAGCTCGACCAACAACCAATCACATGAATCTCCCGCCCCGGTCACACAAGCGCGTGGTTTGATTGACGCCCATCACCCCAGCCACAAACTGTTCAGTCTGCTGCCGTCTGGCAGGCGTTACCGCAGTTACAAAGGCAATAAGACTGCTAAACAACTGAACTGTTGAAACAACATCCATAACATTCATCTGCTACTTAGTAATTATGTATCTATTTATCTAATATATCATTCCAATAGCTTGCATATAGACTCTTATTTCATTACATTACATTGCATTTAGCTGACGCTTTTATCCAAAGCGACTTACAATAAGTACATTCGACCAGGAAGACACAACCTTGAAGAAAACAGAATCATATAAGTACATCAGGTTTCATAGAGCCAAACATTTCAAGTGCTACTCAACTGGCTTTAGGTAAGCCAGTCCTTTATTAGTATAAAAGTGCTTCGTTAATAGTTCTAACGCTCGAAGTGGAGTCGAAAGAGATGAGTTTTCAGTTTGCGCCGGAAGATGTGCAAGCTATCTTCCGTCCTGATGTCAATGGGGAGCTCATTCCACCATCTTGGAGCCAGGACAGCAAACCCACGTGTTTTCGCCGATGGGAACTTGGGTCCCCCTCGCAGCGAGGGCGCAACGAGTCGTTTGGCTGATGCAGAGCGTAGTGCACGCGCTGGGGTGTACGGTTTAACCATGTCCTGGATGTAGGAAGGGCCAGATCCATTCGCAGCATGGTAAGCAAGTACCAGTGTCTTGAAGTGGATTCTAGCAGTTACCGGAAGCCAGTGAAGGGAGCGGAGGAGCGGAGTGGTGTGGGAGAATTTAGGAAGGTTGAAGACCAGACGAGCCGCTGCATTCTGGATGAGCTGCAGAGGTCGGATGGCACATGCAGGTAGACCAGCCAGGAGGGAGTTGCAGTAGTCTAGGCGTGAGATGACGAGAGCCTGGACCAGAACCTGAGTCACTTTCTGAGTCAGCTGGGGACGTATCTTCCTGATGTTGTAAAGCGTGTATCTGCAGCAACGGGTTGTAGCAGCGATGTTTGCAGTGAAGGACAGGTTGTTATCTAGGGTCACACCCAGATTCCTTGCAGTCTGAGTCGGGGAAACAACTGAGGTGCCGATGTTGATTGTTAGGTCAAGAGTGGGACAATCTTTTCCCGGGAGGAAGAGCAGCTCAGTCTTGTCAAGGTTGAGCTTGAGGTGGTGAGCAGACATCCACTGAGAGATGTCAGCTAGACAAGCAGAGATGCGTGCAACGACCTGGGTCTCTGAGCGGGGAAAGGACAGAATTAATTGGGTGTCATCAGCGTAGCAGTGGTAAGTGGTATTTCACTACTTCACTTTTTTGTATTTACTTTTTAATATTTACTTGCACTATATTTTTCTGTTTTTCTGTATTATTGTGTTGCACTGTTGGAGAAGCCTGTGACCTAAGATTTTCATCGACATAACTACTCTGTAGCTATGTTCGTATGACAAATAAAGAACAATTGAACCTTAATTGGCTAGAGCTTGTACTGGCATATGATTTGATTGACTGACGCTTCCGTCGAAGCTTGAAAAGTTGAACTTTTCTCAACTTTTGAAGCGAGCAACGGAGGCAAAGCAAAGCGACGGAACCACAATGCAGTTCGGCAAAGTGTGACATCACCCCATTCAAAGTGAATGGGTAGCAGCGTTGAAGCTTCAACGCACGCCGCCGTGCAAAGCTTTGTGCAAAATGCTAACTTTATCATGCTAACATGCTCATTATGCATGTATGTTAAATAATGTCTCTGATATGTGCAATGTTTACCCAAAATAGCTTGTTATGGTATGTGTTCCAATAGTCCTTATATTTCCAACACAAATGTGGACATTGAAGCCTGTTTTTATTCCAAAATAGTATTAGCCTTTTGGACGCATCCTTTTAATATTATATTACTGGTCCATGGCAGGGCGCCCAGATTAATGTCTTTGTTGTTTGAGCTTTGTTGTGAAGAACAGAATGGAGGTTATAAAGCCCTTTTACTAACCTCTCTCCCTGAGAACCTCCAAGTCAAGCTGACTCATCCACTACTGTTTCGGATCCAGTGACAGCAGTGTGTGTATGTATGTGTGTGTGTGTGTGTGTGTGTGTGTGTGTGTGTGTGTGCGTGCATGATCGTGTGCCCTGCAGGTTGAGTGCTTAGACTCAGTCCTCCGGGTTGACTCATAATACTTGAAACTGAGGTGCTATCTTTAAGTAATAATAATAATCATAACAATAATAAATTCGATTTTTTTTTGTGTTGCTAACAGCAATCCAAAGGTGATACAGGAGGCATAATAAAAACAAACAAAATAAACAAACGCTTAATGAAAAGCTTTGAAAGATTTTTTAAAAAGAAAGGTTTTTAAGCCTTTCTTGAAGGTCTCAGTGGTCTGTGGAGTCCTCAGGTGGTCCGGGAGGAAATACAACAGGTGAGGAGTGTCACGATATTCATGTTATGTCACGTTTTTCTGTCTAGGTTTGGGTGTTTTGCTGTTCTCCCTGTCATGTTTTCCTCCTGGTTTATTGTCTGGTCCTTTTCCCTGTGTGTTTCCTCTTGTCGTTAGTTTCCCTGGTGTGTCTAGTTGTCTGATTGTGTTCACTTGTGGCCCTTGTGTTTATCCTCCCCTGCCCGGCTGTTTCTCGTCTTGTGATTACACCTCCCTGTATTTAGTCTTGTCTCTCCCTGTGTTCAGTGTTGGTTCGTCTTTTGTTTGTGACCGAGTTCACCGTTGAGTGTTTTGTTTGTCCATGTGCAGGGGTGCACATCACTTTTTTGCCCTGGTTCTCAAAGGAGCACCTGGAGATGTTGCTTGGTGCTCATCCTTAAAATGAAATAAACCGTAACTTTTGAGGGGGTCTTGACTTTATTTGCCAGACACACGGCACTGAACACACATGCAGAGGTGAACACAGAACACACATGCAGTGGTGAACACAAGACAACATTAGCATGACCAGTAATCCTACAAGCTGTCATCACTACCCTCCTGACTGTTCTCCTCACTGTCTTCCTCTCTGTCAGACATGGTAGCTGATGATGTAGGCCTACTACTTTCTCTCTGGTTGAGTCTGCGATTAGATGCTTGCATCCACAAATCAACAGCTGGTTTTGGGTCGAAAGTCTCTGTTGTCATCTTAGACAAGTGGATGTAATCAAATAAGTAAGTGAACACAACCAATAACCCATAGCCAATAACAAATGAATGTAACTTATTTTATTTGTGTTGTTCATTCATATCTTATTTTACCTTAACATTTATTTATTTTTTATCTCTCCAGTTTTAAAGGATATTTTTGGTTACTGTCCTATGGTATACATTGGAATGATTTTAAACCTGTTTATCCCAATAATTATAAAGGAGTGCCTTGGAAATTGAACTTAGACTAAAGTGAACTATCTAAACACTCACAGAGTCCTTACCTCACTGAGCTGTAGTATCAGCCTCTCAGTCTGACTGGAGAGAACTCTCCCTCCACATTATTGTAGAAACATCTTCTTCTTATATCCGTTAGAGCAGCAAGCACGGCACCAGATTCTAATAACAACAGCGCTGGTACCGGTGCACCCTCCCTCTCTCCCTCGCATTTTGGCTGTGAGCTGCGGGCGCCAGATAAGCCAACATCCCCCATTTTCATCACTTACAGCGCCCATCGTACAGGGCAAATGAAACGTGTAACCGGGGTGAAAAGGGTGTTACATTTACTTAATTATGAATATTGTTACATCAAGGCCGAAAATTAGGATGAGCCCCAACGGTCAAAATGTTTTTTTCCCTCCCAGAACTGCCAGCGCAGCGACTCCCCAGATCTGGCGCCCTAGGCGAACATCTAGCCAGTGCTACGGGCCGGCCCTGAGTTCATATCATGGTTCATATGCAACTCGCAAATATCTTTCTTTATTTCTCTCTCTCTCTTCTCTCTCTCTCTCCTCTATTTTCTATTTTCTCTTCTCCCTTCTCTCTCTCCCTCTCTCCCTCTCTCAATGTTGGTACGCAAATGCGCTTTGTTTCAAATGACCCGGTGCTCTTTTTTTGGCGGAGGTGCGCATGCGCACCTGCGCACCAGTTATGTGCAGCCCTGTCCATGTGATATGTTAGATAAGAGCCCTTGAAATAAAGGTATTATCAGTGTTATCTGCATTTGGGTCCTACCTGCTTCACTCCTCATATCAGAACGAACCAACCGTGAAATGGGCCCAGCAGATCCGTTCGAGCCGGAATTATTGGATTTTTCCTTTTTTTTGGCTAACTGCTCGGATCGATGGAAGGGAGCGTCCGGAGTTCAGCAACGAGAGGCTGTGTTGTTAGAGGCGCGCCAAATGGCTATGGAGAAACCAGGTTTGGTGAAATTCTTACCTGGCTGGATTTCGAATATCCTCTCGGTGTGTGATTCCCGGCCTGCTAGCCCCAGGCATGCTAGCTCCCTGCCTCCCAATTCCCAACCTGGCACCATACGCCTCGGTGGGTTCCGTCTGGAGTCAACCCGTGCTTCTGCCCCAGTTCCTGCTCCTGTCCAGGAGTCGTTTTCTGGAACTCGTCTGGCTTTTGGAGGTCCACGGAGCCTCCAAACGGCTTCTAAGAGAAGGAGTCGCAAGTCCAGGCTAGCAGCCCGAGCCCCAAGAGCCATGATTCCGGTACCAGTTCTGGCCCCAGCGGCCATGGTTCCGGCCCTGGTTCCGGCCCCAGCAGCCATGGTTCCATGCTCCAGTGCCATCTCACACAGCCATGGTTCCGTGTTCCGGTCTGTGTCCAGCAGCCATGGTTCCGGCTACAGAACCGGCCCACACAGCCATGGTCCAGCCCCAGTCCTGGCCCCAGCAACCATGGTTCGGGCCCCAGTACTGGGCCCAGCAGCCATGGTTCCGGCTTCAGTACCGGCCCCAGTACTGCCAGGACTGGCTTACCGGCCGGCGCCAGCTCCCCGAGTCCTGTCGGCCTGCCGGCCGACTCCAGCACCTCGTCTCCTGTTGGCTCTCCAGCCAACGCCAGCTCCCCGAGTCCTGTCGGCGTACCGGCCGACTCCAGCACCTCGTCTCCTGTTGGCTCTCCAGCCGACGCCAGCTCCCCGAGTCCTGTCGGCGTACTGGCCAACGTCAGATCCCCGAGTCCTGTCGGTGTACCGGCCAAACTCCAGCACCTCGTCTCCTGTTGGCTATCCAGCCGACGACAGCTCCCCGTCTCCTGTCGGCGTACCGACCGACACAAGTTCCCTCTCAAGTTCCCTCTCGAGTTCCCTCTCAAGTCCCCTCTCGAGTTCCCTCTCAAGTCCCCTCTCAGGTCCCCTCTCGAGTCTCTTCTCGAGTTCCCTCTCGAGTTCCCTCTCAGGTCTCCTCTCGATTCTCTTCTCGAGTCCCCTCTCGAGTCCCCTCTCGAGTCCCCTCTCGAGTTCCCTCTCAAGTCTCCTCTCAAGTTCCTTCTCAGGTCCCCTCTTGAGTCTCTTCTCGAGTTCCCTCTCAAGTTCCTTCTCAGGTCCCCTCTCGAGTTCCCTCTCGAGTCCCCTCTCCAGTCACCTCTCCAGTTCTCTCTCAAGTCACCTCTCGAGTTACCTCTCGAGTCTCCTCTCGAGTCACCTCTCGAGTTCCCTCTCAAGTCACCGCTCGAGTTCCCTCTCAAGTCTCCTCTCGAGTCTCCGTTCAAGTCACCTCTCGAGATCCCTCTCAAGTCACCTCTCAAGTCAACTCTCAAGTTTCCTCTCGAGTTCCCTCTCAAGCCCTCTCTCGAGTCCCCACTCAAGTCCCCTCTCGAGTTCCCTCTCTCGAGTCCCCACTCCAGTCCCTACTCAAGTTCCGACTACTCTTCCGACTACTCCTCTGCCGGGGGTCCTGCCAACCCTGTGTCCTGTGCCGTTGGAGGCCCCGCCGACTACTCTTCTGCCGGGGGTTCTGCCAACCCTATGTCCTGTGCCGTTGGAGGTTCCGCCGACTGCTCTCCTGCCGGGGGTCCTGCCGGCCCTGTGTCCTCTTCCCGACACCTGTCCCACCGGCTCCGGATCCTGTCCGGTCGACACCGGCTCCTGCCCAGCCTCTGGAGCTGTACGGTTTTCGCCCTCGGGCCCGGCCCCCTGAGAGCCGCGGTCTTCGCACTCGAGCCCGGCCCCCTGAGTGCTGCGATCTTCGCCCTCAAGCCCGGCCGCGGTCCTCGCCCTCGGACCCGGCCCCCTGACTCTTCCTGCCGCTGCCTTCGCCCTAGTGCCCGGTCCCCTGGGTTCGCCCGCTGTGGTCTTCGCTCCTTTTTGGACTCTGCCTTGCCCCCGGGCCGTCCGCTCGAGACCCCCTCCTCAAACTCTGCCTTGCCCCCGGGCCGTCCGCCCGAGACCCCTTCCTGGTCCTCTGCCGTGCCCTGGGCTGTCAGTCAAGGCCCGTCCTTCGGACCCCCTCCACCCACCCTGCTGGACGTTTTGGATAATTATTTTGGTGTTTACGGACGTCTATTATCCGTCCCTTGAGGGGGAGGTTCTGTCACGATATTCATGTTATGTCTAGGTTTGGGTGTTTTGCTGTTCTCCCTGTCATGTTTTCCTCCTGGTTTATTGTCTGGTCCTTTTCCCTGTGTTTTTCCTCCTGTCGTTAGTTTCTCTGGTGTGTCTAGTTGTCTGATTGTGTTCACCTGTGGCCCTTGTGTTTCTCCTCCCCTGCCCGGCTGTTTCTCGTCTTGTGATTACCCCTCCCTGTATTTAGTCTTGTCTCTTCCTGTGTTCAGTGTTGGTTCGTCTTTTGTTTGTGACCGAGTTCACCGTGGAGTGTTGTGTTTGTCCATGTGATATGTTAGATAAGAGCCCTTGAAATAAAGGTATTATCAGTGTTATCTGCGTTTGGGTCCTACCTGCTTCACTCCTCGTATCAGAGAGCAGCTGCAGAGAAAGCCCGATCCCCCATTGTGCGGAGTTTGGTCCTCGGGGGGCGAAGCCGATGGTTGGTTGTGGAGCGGAGGTTGCGTGTGGAGGTTTGTGATGTGAGAAATTCCTTCAGGTATGGAGGAGCGTTCCCGTGGATGCATTGATGGATCAGTAGTGCGATCTTGTATTTGATCCTGAATGAGACAGGAAGCCAGTGGAGGGAATGAAGGACGGGTGTGATGTGGTTGTACTTTCTCACCCTCATCAGGATCCTAGCGGCACTGTTCTGTACGTATTGGAGCTTCTGAAGGCTCCCGCTAGGAGTCCCGATGAGGAGAGCGTTGCAGTAATCAAGCCTTGAGGAGACTAAGGCATGGACCAGTTGTTCTGCATCTGACAGGGAGAGTGTGGGAGTTTTGCAATGTTCCTGAGGTGGTAGAAGGAGGTTTTTCACAGGTGTTTGATGTGGGTGTCAAAGGTCAGATGTCTGTCAAATCTTACACCCAGGTTGGTAACTGCTGTGGAGAGGAGTATGTTTTGGCCAGAAAAGGTAATGTGGGTTATGGGGGATGACTGGACCAGGTTTGGTGTGCCAACTAAAATAGTTTCTGTTTTGGAGCTATTAAGTTGCAGGAAGTTTTGATGCATCCAAGCGTTTATCTCCTCAATGCAGGTGTTAAGGGATGATGATGGTGACAGTGAGGTGTGTGTCATCAGCGTAGCAATGGAATGATATTCCATGCTGGCCGATGACACGGCCAAGGGGCAGAGTGTACAGGGTGAACGGAGTGGGCCCAATGACCGACCCTTGAGGGACACCACAGGTGACAGGGTGTGTCTGGGACCTTGCACCTCCTAAGGAGACGTACTCTGTTCTTCCAGACAGGTAGGACTGGAACAAGCTCATGGCGGAGTCAGAGAGTCCGATGGTGTATTGGAGGCGCTGAAGGAGGATGTTATGGTCGACAGTGTCGAATGCTGCAGTCAGATCCAGGAGGATGAGGAGAGATGGGGTTCCAGTATCAGCCACGATCAACAGGTCGTTTGTGACCCTGACCAGAGCTGTTTCAGTACTGTGGGCGGAACGGAAACCGGACTGGAATTTTTCAAAGAGGCCGTTTAGTTGTAGATGGTCCTGAAGCTGGGCGGCAACTACTTTTTCCAGCACCTTGGCTAGAAATGGGAGGTTGGAGATGGGCCTGTAGTTGGCGAGGATATCTGGGTCTAGGGTGGGTTTTTTGAGAAGGGGTCTGATGACGGCAGTTTTAAGAGCTGATGGAACATGACCAGCCTTGAGGGAACTGTTGATGACGTAGGTCATGGGTCGGCAACAGGCGGCCCGCGGGCCATTGTTGGCCCGCCAGCAATAATATTTGGCCAGTAATTTTGAGAATAAAAAATGTAAAAAAATGTAGAATATTTTTATTTTGCTTCTTTTTTTTTTTACAACATCGGACCGACAGTCGCACATATAGGCTATAATGTCCGAATAGAGAATCTACCTACACCTGAAGAATGCTTATTGTACTTTATCCATGTTGAGAGTGAATGACACCCAGCACAGGCACAATCAGGCTGCGGGTTGCACTGATGCTGATAGTGGATCAGCGCGTGGTGCTGAAATAGCATTCGGTGTGTGGTTTAAAAAAAAATAACACCAGCTCACTAAATCATTCAAACGTAATGTTTACTTATATGTGAACAGTAACAAAGTTCAGGCAAAACATTGACAACAAAATTGGAGAAGCCGTTTGATCATGGAGGGCGAGGAGTGGTGGTGCATATGCTCCTGAAACGACAGAGCAAACACGCTACATTAGGGATAATAATTACAATGAGCCATTCATTCAAAAATATAAAAAATATAATTAGGCTATTAACCAGTTAAGCCCTGAGCCTGTTTTTCAGGTTTCAGGCTCGAAAATGCCACAACACAACAAATGATATATCTTCACTTCTAAAAGGGGTAAATTAATAATTATTTTTCTCAAAGCAAGGTTACATCTGTGAGTTGGATGTAGAAGTGTCAGAATCAATATAGATGTTTTTATTTTAAAGTAAATTCAGATGGAACATAGACATGTAAATTCTAATGTCCACCTAAAAAAAAACCTTTACTTATAGTGAAAATCACCCTTGCATGATGGGTTAGTAGACTAAAAGCTTTAGGAATCCAAACTATAACATATAATAAGTACCCTGTATCAAGATTGATGCAAAACAAGTTAAATGTGACCTTTTTAGAGAGATTTAGAAAAATAAAGTCTAAGCGGACTCACCTCTGGGTAATTTGGGAACCATCGGTTCCATTTGAACTTTTTCACTGTAAAAATCATTTTATTACTTTGAATTATCACTATAGGTATTCATTCCATCCAAATACAACTGTTGTGAACAAAATAAATAAAATAAATAAAATAAATAAAATAAATAAATAAATAAAATAAATAAAATAAATAAAATAAATAAAATAAATAAAATAAATAAAATAAATAAAATAAATAAAATAAAATAAATAAAATAAATAAAATAAATAAAATAAATAAAATAAATAAAATAAATAAAATAAATAAAATAAATAAAATAAATAAAATAAATAAAATAAATAAAATAAATAAAATAAATAAAATAAAATAAAACATAGGCTTACTCTTACAGTGAGCCTCTGAATTAGCCCCGAGCGAAAAATGCTAACCTATTACAGCACCGAAAATCACTCCTCGCTCCCTTATTACTTATCCTAGCTGCACATCCAACACATTGTTTATGATCGCAAGGAGACACAGAATCTAACGGTGCCCACCTGTGGGGTATTTCTATATTACTTTGTAAGGGTAAAACCCCAGCTCGGTTCAATTATACCAGAATCCAGTGAACAGAGATAACAGTACTCGAGTTTCAAGTTTACTTGCTGCAAGGAGAATCGGCGAGTGACATGCCATGTCCACTCCTTAACCAACTCTGCTCGCCTTCTCCCATTGCATTCTTTTTATTTCAACAATACAGTAACATGACAATCATGTGGTGTTGACCAACGCCTTATTTGTTAGTGTGAATCTTGTGACTCTCAGTCATGTGGGTGTGTGTGTGTGTGTGTGTGTGTGTGTGTGTGTGTGTGTGTATGGTCCACGGAACAGACTATTCTCTGTTCCTCCATTAACACATTTTATGAGAACACATTATGAAAACACAGTTATGAAAACACATTTATGAAAACACTTTTATCCTTCAATAAACTCTAACATTCCCTCCTGTTTTTCATAATTACTAGCTGGTTACAGTGTCTTTATTACTTTCAGAATTAATTCACTTGTTTTTGACATTTTCGAACCATTCGTCATATGACAGACAGTAACCTAGCTTTAAGTCTTACACATTGGAGGTTAGGTGAGTATATTCATCCTTCTGAGAGGGGTCTGTGTCAATATAGTCACCGTTATCTGTCTGTTGCAACATCGTTGAGTAGTGACCATTTTTTCTCTCGATGGACTTCTTTTGTTGAGGATTCCTCACTCAATTGTCTTATAGTCATTAGCGTCAGACCCAGCAGGGTCACTACAAACAACACCTTTCCCAACATAGTCTATTTGTGATAGTGGTTCTGTTGTTTTCTTCACCGGGGTTGAGACCAGTATTTCCTAATGAAACACCGCCCTTTGTAGCCGGACTTCCACCACTTATCCGTCGTTAAGTTGGAGAGGTATTATCTTTTTGCAGTGGCTCTGATGTATCCACGTAGTTCTTTTGGCGATTTTTAGTGCAGTCGGTGTTGTCAGCAGTACCGTGTAGGGACCGTCCCACCGTGGACAGTGCCAATGCTTCCTCTTAATCACCTTCACGAGGACCTGGTCACCAGTCTGCACTCGAGTATCCTGTAAGGGAGTAGAAATGTCTGGCAAGTTATTTGTTCGAGCTATCTCATTGCTTCTGAAGAGTCTGCTCATCCATTCAGTTAATGTAGTCTCTGCCTCAGCATCATCCTCCTCCCTCACCTCGTCTGTGATTGGTAGTCTGAATTGCCTTCCTGTTATGATCTCAAAGGGAGACAACCCTTTTGCCGTGGGCGTGATTCTCATGCATGTTTCTACCAGAGACACACATTCCACCCATGGTCTTCCTGTTTCCTCCATTGTTTTTCTTAGTCTTAACTTTACTGTTCCGTTTGTTCTTTCCACTAAGCCTGCACTCTGTGGATGATATGCACAATGGTTTTTTAATGTTATCCCCATATGTTCGGACAGTTTGGTAATAACCTGATTTACAAAATGGGAACCATTATCACTGTACAGTTTCTCTGGAATACCTCTGTTTGGTATTATTGTCTTGCATATGGCTTTTGCTACGGTAATAGCGTCTGCATGTTTTGCTGGGAATATTTCAACCCACTTTGAAAACGGACATATCATTACCAAACAGTATTTGTACCCTTGGCATGGTGTTCGATGAAGTCCATATGCATGTGTTGAAACGGGTATGTTGGTGGAGGGAACTTTCCTCTCTGTGGTCGCTCATTGCCTTGAGCATTGTGTCTGCAACATACTACACAGGCTCTACAAAAGTTTTTAGAAAATGTAATGTAGTTGTATGTATGGAAGTGTTCATTTATTATTGTCACCATCCCTCCTGTTGAGACATGGCACGGCCCATGACTCAAATGAGCTGCTGTTTTGTAGAGACTAACAGGGAGTACTATCTTGTTGTTTATTCTGAATGTTCCCTCAGGGTCTGTGGTTAGTTTTTGGTCTAACATGTATAGGTTTTGCGTTCACCATGCGACCTACATCACATTTTCCTTGTGACCATACGCATGGCGGCACCGTTTTCAGGACCTCTAAGGCCTCTTCACTTAGCATACATCATTGTTGTTCAGGGTCGTCTAGGTGAGCGCGTGGTGTCATCACTAGGGTAAACCCTAGAGTTTTGCGCTTTAACCCGCCTCCAGTTTGCCAACCGTTTTTGTCATCTGTCCATTTTGTTATCCTGTTACCTCTAGCCACTAATAAACCTACGTCTCTCCATGAAGTCTCTGGGCCCCTAGCTACTGATATGTGTGGCGTGGAACCTGGTTCCATTATCAAGGCAGTGGTTGATGGGACCCTAGCGTCAATTACAACATCCCCGTGTTGGTTTGCATACATCGAGTGGAACACTACCCTCTGTGGTGTCAGTCGATGCACGAGCACATCATAGTCTTTGTCTGGGCCAGGGGTGTTCTTGTACTTTAGTGTAACGTGCAATGCGTCAGGTTTCATTACTTCTTGGCCATGTTGTGGGGTGAATAGTGTTAACAGGTGTTCACCTGTGTTTGTCACGTCAGGTTGTGGCATGTCTAGTGACCAGTAGTAGTTGGGGGTGTTTATGGATTTTTGAAGGAAGACCTGGTCTTCCACCTTTTCTCCGGGCCCTACTGCTCGCATTCCCCCTTTGACTGGTACTACACTGATTTTTAGCATTTCCATGCCGTCTCTCCCTAGCAAATTGACAGGGCAGTTTGAGATGAACACAAATTTGAGGGATGCCTGGAGGCCTGACCTTCTATCTTCCATAAAAAGTGGCTTTGAAATCGACCTCTGATTTATGTGTCCATTTGCTGATTTTACAAACATAGTGTCAGTTGGTGGCCACATTCTTTGGACCTCTTTTTTCACTACTGATGAGTCTGCACCGCTGTCACATAAGAATTCTAATTTTTCCCCATTGATTTCGATTGTCCTGGTAGGTTTAATACTGTTGTCTGACAGATTCAGTAATACTTCAGAAAGGTCAATGTGATGTGTGTGGACGTCCTCTTCTTCCTTTTCTACGTCTAGTCAGTTGTCATAACGATGTAGATTATGTGAAGGGGGGGGGCCATGTATTTCGTCTTTGTACTGTCCCTTTTGTCCCCCTTCTTTGTTCTGTGGTCTCTGTTCCTCACAGTCTCTCGCCATGTGCCCCTCCTTTCCGCACCTGTAGCAGAGGAATTTGCCTTCTGCGTTTCTGCCTCCTCCTCTGCCTCTGCCTGTTCCTCTATCATTCCCTCGTCCTCTGTTAAACCCGCCTCTCCCCTGTCCTGGTCCCACAAATAAAATCTGATTTTCTTCCCCTTCTTCTCCTATGAAGAAAGCTGATGCTGACGCTTTCTTATGTCTTTTTTCTTTGATCTGGGTTGCTGCATGTTCTGCATAATTTAGGCACTCTTGTAAGTCGCATGTCCTATGGTTAACATTATGCTTGCGGATAAAGTCAGCAATACCTGGGTGGAACCCATTCATCAGGCTTTGTTTCAGCTGCTGCACATATGGGGAGTCAACAGCATTGCTGGGTGGAATTCCGCTATGGATACGGAAACAATCTTCCATTCTGATTCTGAAATCTTGTACTAACTCTTTTTCTCCCTGTCTACACTCTGAGACTTTAGTAAAGTCTCGTCTCAGTGCAAAAACCCTCTCGATTGAGATATTTACGGGAGCGAGTGCATTTATGAGGTCCTGCTGACCTGGTTCCAGCGGGTTTCCATTGGGCCATGACCCGGTGAAATCTCCCTTTACCCTGGCCCATTCGTGGCCAAAGATTGTCATAAGGGTTCTTAAAACTTCATGTCCATTTAAACCATATGACGCTATTAATGCAGTATGGTCAAGGACAAACTGCGCCGGGTCCTGTTTGTATGGAGTCAGTCCCTCACAAGCCTTTTTACACTCATCCATTGTCCATGGGCGGAACACTCTTAACATTCTTTCTCGGTCCTCGTCAACTCCATAGTGCGGGTTGGCCACTTGTACTAATGGATAAGCGTCACCCTGATATGCTGTTCCGTCGAAGGATTGTTCTGCTTCTCTTAATTCTTCAACAGGATATAACTTGGTTTCCCCCTTATTTTTTCTGGTGTGCAGTGGGCTTAATGCATCTGCCATTTCTTTGTCGATGCGTTTTTGTGTCTCTCTTTCCCTGTCTTTTCTCTCTTTCTCTTGCTTCCTTTTTATTCTTTGTTCCTGCGCTTTGTGTTCTTCCACTATCGCTCTCTCTTTCTCGCGGCGTACAGCGTCAACTGACCCTGAACGCCCTGTCTCCTCGTCTGCTTTCACTGAAACAGCCGCTGCTATCATACCTTCTTCTGCTCCACCTGTCCTTTTATGGGCTTGTTCAGCCCATAAAGCTGCAACCCGCAGTTGAGCTTCTAACTTCTTTCTTTTCTTGTCTTGTGTTGTTCCAGCTGTTGCTGCTCTCAATTTGTCGCTTAATTCTCTTACTGCTGTTTTCTCCAACTTTCCTCGGAAGCCGTACAATTTATACCATTTGCTACAATAACTGGTGCTGCCATGACTATATATTTCCATATATCTCATGTCCCCTGTAGCGGCAGGCTTACTCCCATTGGACCCCATGATTCTAGCTTGGTGTTCCTACTGGACAACGTGCCGGTCAGAACATAATTCCTAATTCACCACTAGTGTACTTCAACAGACCACAGAGTTTGTGTTATCACCGTTAGGTTTCCACTCTGTGCGCTGATTCCACTGGTGACACTTTTACACACTGCTTTCACTCAATCACTCATAAGTGTACCCAAAGGCACGTCGATCCTCCTCCTAGGCGGAGTAGCCTTTCTCTATCAACGTTTTATCAACCTCCTTAATGGCGGAGTAGCCTTTCTCTATCAACGTTTTATCAACCTCCTTAATGGCGGAGTAGCCTTTCTCTATTAACGTTTTATCAACCTCCTTAATGGCGGAGTAACCGTGTATATCAACGTTTTATCAACCTCCTTAATGGCGGAGTAACCGTGTATATCAACGTTTTATCAACCTCCTTAATGGCGGAGTAACCGTGTATATCAACGTTTTATCTTACCCGTTATCTGTGGTCACTGGTCCGGTTGAATTCCGTCAATCGTGCCTAGGATGAGGGAGGTTGGACATATAAGCACCGGCCCGGACACGAATTCTGCGTCCCGGGTCTTTCTCGGGGTCGGCTGATGATCCCGGCTGTCGACAGACTTGCGGCGTGTCTTTTCCCTCCTCCTTCCCGTCACGATGTATTGGAATCCGGCTCCGAAGGACCAATTAATGTGGGGTATTTCTATATTACTTTGTAAGGGTAAACCCCAGCTCGGTCCAATAACCAAAATCCAGTGAACAAAGATAACAGATACTCGAGTTTCAAGTTTACTTGCTGCAAGGAGAATCGGCGAGTGACATGCCATGTCCACTCCTTAACCAACTCCGCTCGCCTTCTCCCATTGCATTCTTTTTATTTCAACAATACAGTAACATGACAATCATGTGGTGTTGACCAACGCCTTATTTGTTAGTGTGAATCTTGTGACTCTCAGTCATGTGGGTGTGTGTGTGTGTATGGTCCACGGAACAGACTATTCTCTGTTCCTCCATTAACACATTTTATGAGAACACATTATGAAAACACAGTTATGAAAACACATTTATGAAAACACTTTTATCCTTCAATAAACTCTAACACCACCTGAACAGCCCAACACTGAAAGATACAAACTTGCGACGTTATCAACAAAAACGTACATCAAAACAAATGGCGCTAGCGCTAATGCGCTAGGCTAACAATGACTTACCTTCCTCGTTGTCTGGTCTAAACTGGTCTTCAATGGCATTAAAACGATAAAAACGATGATGTAGTTAATCCATAGATTAATATCCAATGGGGCTGTGTCCCCTTTGAAATGTTCTGATAATCTATAAGCAATAAAACTGCAATTCCGTTATCTGCTGTCCGCTCTGTGCTCCGTGCGCTCTGGGTCCTGCTGCATTTCCTGCTTCGTTACGTTGTAAACAATAAATGAAGTCGGCTGCGTAATGTACTTAAGTTGGCTGCCATTCTTTATAATTTACGCAGGACCATATCTCTGGAACCCATTGGTCGATTCGTGTGATTTACACCTTTTTCTTAACCATCAGAACCAATAGAATCGATGGGCAGTTCCCAAATCTACGTAAACATTACCATAGCGGACGTAATAGAGAAGCAAACGAAGCATATCTGAAAGCCTGCAAGCCTGGACGGCAATACTTTATACCGAGTATATTGCCATAAATATGATGATTGATTATCAGTAAAAAATTATACGTGACACAAAGACATTGGATTAATCTTGAGATGCGTTTTTATTCCGTTGAACACAACTTTTGATCACAAATCAAAAAAGGTAAGACGTAATTATTGTAATATTTTTGGAACCGGATGTTGTTTACTTTCTCTTTTCTGGCTGATAGCTCCAGGAATTCGAGGTCGGACAGTGATGACATTACATGTGTGGAATCTGTGGAGTCTCAGCTTTAAATCGTATATCTTGTTTGTGCAGTTAAGATAGTAATAAGGGCATTTCTACCGTGTGTTGTGTGTAAAAAAGCATTAGCATTAGTTAGCATTTTTTCGCTCAATGCTAATTCAAAGGCTTGGTATTACTCTTGTGTTTTTTTTAGCTAACAATTGTTCTTATTCTCAGTTAGCGGAGTTTCTTACCTTTAAAAGGGTATGAAACATTAATAGTTTCATAAATGTTAAGAAGCCCTGAGACATGTGAGAAAAAAAAAACTGTGGGAGGGGTCCACTGGGGGGACCTTCGGGCTTAACTGGTTAAATACAATTACGACAGGCTTGGTACTCACTTAATGTGAAAACTGACATCTCCCATTGGTCGCTATTTTTTGGATATCTGGTGATATGGACGTCACTTTAATCCGCAGGCAGTTCTCGAGGTGTTTATGCGTCAATCGATTCCTCTCGTGCGTCTTTATCGCATTCATTGAAGAAAAGGACGACTCGCATGTATAGGTGGAAGGGAACATTGTGAGCACATGAAATGTGAGTCTCTTGATCGTGCTATACTCCTCTGAGCTTCCCGCCCAAAAGGCACTCACAGACTCCGCACTTCTGAGCGCATCGCTGATCAGGGAGTTTATTTGAAAATCAATTAGCTCCATTTCTAATGCAGCCTCGTCTAAGGAGGGTATCATTTGTTTCGCCTGGGAGGTGAAGTCTCCACTTGGTCGGACTGTGAGAGGATCGCGTACAAAGACAATGATGTCTTTTGGGATGGAGTAGTCCTCAAACCTTGACGTGAAGTTGGCCCGTAGCTGCTTGATGAAGTCTACCATCAGCTCTGTCACTTGTCCCAGTGCCTGTGATTTTAGTGTACTGAAATGGAGGAGCCTGCCAGTGGATATGTCTGACTCGAACAACTCCAGCTTCCTTGTGAAGGATTCGAGCTTTTCAACCATGTCCACTATGGTTTTGCCTCTCCCCTGTAGCTGCAGGTTAAGCTGGTTTAGGTGGCCAAATATATCCGCTAAAAATGCTACATTGGACATGAACTTTTCGTCTCCCAGAAGGGCAAGGTGGTCAGCTGCTGCCCTAATCTTGCTCAATCTAAGAAACGCCTTGACCTCATCCAGTAGCGCACAGAAGCGGTCCAACGCTTTCCCTTTGCTCAACCAGCGCACGTCATTGTGAAGCAGCAGGTCATCGTGGGTGGCCACTTCTGACTCAGCCACAAGTTGTCGGAAAAGCCGATGCTGGGTGCTTGATGTACCCCTGACAAAATTAATGACACGCATCACTTTGTCCATAACTTCCTTTAGCTCACCACTGAGTTTGACGCAAAGGACACTCTGGTGGATGAGACAGTGCAGTCCATGCATTTGGGGGGCGTGCTCCTTCAACCTGCTTACCAGACCTCTGTGCTTTCCCACCATAGCAGGAGCCCCGTCTGTCACGATTAGGTTAACCCTCTCAAATGACAATGAATGCAGCCTAAACAACTCTTCCAGTTTCGTAAATATAACGTCCCCAGTGGTGTGCCCTTCTAATGGAATAAGAGACAGCAGCTCTTCCCTGAACTCCTTTCCATCAAAATATCTAACATAGACGCGTTCTGGGCTACATCTGTACTGTCAGTGCTCTCGTCAATGGCTAAGGAAAAGTAATTGGCTTGACTGAGACCCTTGATAATTACCCCCTGCACAGCGTCCGACAGTGCTTCTATGCGGCGTATAGCAGACCTCGCAGAGAGGGACACCTGTTTCACTGACACAATGACACCATCCATGGACTTGTCGGTGGCCAGTTCCTCCAAAACGGTCACCATCACCTCCTTGAAATCCTCTGCATCAGTGAATGGCCGGTTGTGCTTTGCGAGCACCCGCAACGCCTTTAGGGACGCAGTTGTCACTTTCTGTTGGGCTGTGAGGCCTCGCACCAGGATCCTGCTGCTGTGCGCATAACCTGCTGTCAGTGCTTCAATCTTGCGCTTTCGTGCCTCTGTCTTGGGTGGAAATGCCACTTTGAAGGTGTCATGCTTCGTCTCGTGGTGCCGCTTAATATTGTATTCTTTGCAAGCAGCCACAACTTCATTGCAGATAAGACACAAAGGCTTTGTATTGATGAAATCAGGTAGGATGAACGCATAGTTCGCTGTCCAGTCCTCTTTAAATGCCCTGTTTTCACCGTCAACTTTCCTCTTTAGACCTTTGGAGAGTGACATTACTGCTTTGGATTACTGGTCTGGGGGAAGCTTGCGAGTGTGTGTGTGTGTGTGTGTGTGTGTGTGTGTGTGTGTGTGTGTGTGTGTGTGTGTGTGTGTGTGTGTGTGTATTTTTGCATTTGTGTGTATTGTTTGTTTCTCGGGGAAAACACTCACAAGAAACACCGGCTGTTGTTATGCCTGCTGTGACGTCAAGTTACTCCGTTCTCCGATTGTAATTATGCCGTTACAAGCTTCAAAGTTATAGTTATCATCTGAATTTGCCGGAACAAGTTTTATATTCTGAAAGCCAATACTTTTTTTATTTGAAATCAGATGAAAACAAACTGTAACGGACCCTGCCGTGTTATCAATGATTACTATATGCCTACATTCATAATGTCATCTTCCCTTTACAAGCTTCAAAAATGTATTTATCATGTGATTTTGGAAATACAAGTTTCATATTATGAAAGCCAAGACTTTGTTTATTTAAAATCAAACAAAACACCCGAACCCCGAAAAACTAGTTTTTTTACGCAAATCCACGTTTATTTTGAAATGAGCCGTTGCGACTTCCGACTGATTTCGATAGAGCGGGTCACATAAAGCAAATGTGTGGTTTTGGGGAACCAGGTCAATTAAAGTACTTATTTAACTATTAAATACATTGAGTTTGAGTAAAATACTTGGTTACTGATTAATTTAGGTTATATATATATATATATATATATTAGGGCCGGGACTCGATTAAAAAAATTAATCTAATTAATTCGAGGCTTTAATTAATTAATCGAAATTAATCGCATTTTTAATCACATATACATATTTGACCTAAGAACAGTGAGAAGCAATTTTTTTCACATGGATTTTAGTATACCATTAGGCGCATTCACACCGCAGTACTTTTCCCACAAAGGTTCATGAGAACTTAGTTCATGAGAACTCTTTGAACCTGGGGGTGGATTAGGCAAATTAAGCCGCTGACGTCACTTCTTCTTCTTCTGCTTTGGGTTTACTGGCAGGCCGCAAACCACTTCACGGTGTATACTGCCGCCCGGAGTCCCCGGCCGGAAGTCCCCGGAGTTGGGGACTGGCTTCAGTAGAAGCTACTGGGAGTCCCAGCAGCCTTCTGAGTAAATCGCCAGAACGCCGACACCTCCTCATCTCCACCGCTCCCATGTTTTATTTTGTGTTGCCATAAGTTAGTCTCTCTGCGTTTCTGCGCTGGGCTAATGCTAATAATGCTAATGCGAGGATAATAAAATGGCGGCTTCACAAAACTTTTTGGGAGTTTTACGGGGCGTGGTTTGCAATCCGCCCAGCCAATCAGAAATATAGCTCTTTTCTCACAAGAGAGCCGTACGAAAGTCCCTGCTCTCTAGCAGGGACTTTCGTGGGGGTAAAAAGGTTCTCATGAACTAATTTTAGTACCGGCTCTTTTTGGTGTGAACGCGATAAAAGAGGCTAACGTCCACGCTAGCTGCTATATGTTTTGCATTGAGGTGATACTTGAGGCTTGATGTGCTGCGATGATATGCGAATTCCTTTTTGCATAATTTGCACACAACCGTGCTCTTATCGACGCTTCCATCCGTCCGTTTTTTAAAACAACATTTCCCACTTGTTCACTGTGGTTTGTTGTTGTCTGAAGTCATGAACGTTAGTTGGTGCTCCAGTATAATCGGTACGCCTGAAACTCATCCAGTGAGAAACGTTCCGCGGTGCAAAAATAAGTGCGATTAAAATGCGTTAATTTTTTTAACGCG
This sequence comes from Gymnodraco acuticeps, assembly GCF_902827175.1. Taxonomy (NCBI): domain Eukaryota; kingdom Metazoa; phylum Chordata; class Actinopteri; order Perciformes; family Bathydraconidae; genus Gymnodraco; species Gymnodraco acuticeps. The sequence goes on along the minus strand of NW_022992149.1, from coordinate 1,497,694 downwards.
TTCATTTTTATGTAATTAATTAATCTTAATTAACGCGTTAAAGTCCCGGCCCTTGTTATAATATATTAAATTGCAAAGCAAAACATGCTGTAATTTTTTTTTTTTTTAAAGGTTTTCAATCTGAAAGAATCCTAATGTGTCCTTGAAAAGTTGAAATAAAGAAAAGGAAAAAGGATTCCAGTTGTCCATACGTCCTTTGTTGCCCCTCAAGCCTCTCAAATGTGGGCAAACTATCAAATAAATGCCAAAAACCCAGAGAACTTGACAATACTTGACAATAAAAGTATGTTAAATAACACTGCTACCTAGTTAATAACTCTACTTTACTCAGTGGATGCTCGTCCATTGAGGAAAGGTAGGACCATCCTCCCTAAAATTTCAGTGAAAAATAAACTTTGAAGAGAACAATAAATAGGCTACACCTCAATTTAAAAGATAAGTCTGTTAAAATACAGATAATAGACCTGGCTTTTAACATGGGACTGAAATGGGGCTAGAGATGACGAGTCTCCCTTTGGACGGGTCTAGCCAGAGGCTCTAGATTGGGCGCCTCTATCATCAGTGAACCAATCAGCGGATCTGACTGCGCATCAGAGTGTTGATGGGGAGGGTCATCAGCGATATCAGAGTTTTTTTCTGAACCGGGGAACAGGGGCGCTGCGCCCTCTTGCCAAAATAAATTCCTTGAATTAGGCTTTGATTATGTTCTGGCCCGCCATCTTGTGGCTCAGAAAAAAATTGGCCCACGGCCAAACTTACTTGCCTACCCCTGACGTAGGTGATCATGTGACTTATAGCCGAGATGTTCGATTTTACAAGGGCTGTGGGTAGAGGGTCTAGTGTGCAGGTGGAGGGTCAGACACAGTGCAAGGGGTGGAGAGAAGAGAGCGAATAGTGGCAACTTTTGTCCTGGAGAAAGTAACAAAGTTATTGCACTGCTCTTCTGTAGTGTCGATGTGTGAGGGAGTTTGTGGCTTGAGGAGATGATCAACAGTAGAGAAAAGCTGCTTGGAGTTTCCAGGATTTTTACTGATGATGTTGGAGTAGAATTGTGACCATGCTTTTTTGAGTGACTTTGAGTAGGTTTTTTTGATGTTCCTGATAGGCTAATCTATGAACAGTGAGTCCAGATCGTGCGAGACGCCGCTCGAGTACACGCCCAGCTGCCTTCATGCTACGCAACTCTGAAGTGAACCAAGGGGCTGAGCGGGAGAAGCTGACTGTTCGTGATTTCAGTGGGGCGTGGAGATCCAGGACAGTGCTCAGGGTTTTGTTGTAGTATTCCACTGATTCACTGACTGTAGTGACATTTGCAGAGGGGGGGATTTGCTGCAGGTCCAAAGTCATGATGTCTGTGTCAATGTGTTTCAGATTTCTGAAATAGATTTTACGTTTGGGCTTTATGTGGTGAGACAATTTGAACTCCATTGTTTCAACCTTGTGATCCGACACTCCCAGATCGTACACCAACAGATTTGTGATGGGGGCCGAGTCAGTGATAACCAGGTCAAGCGTGTGCCCCCTGGTGTGTGTGGGGACATCAACATGCTGTTTGAGGTTGAGAACATCCAGTAGTTGCAATAATTCAGCTGCAGGTTGGTGGGAGGGGGTGTCAACATGGATGTTCAAATCCCCCAGTATTTGCAGACGTGGTACAGACTGAAGAGAGAAGTTCATTTATCTCTGAGATGAAGGCTGGGTTTGGTTTGGGTGGCCGGTAGATGTGAATAATAGTCATGGGGAAAGGGGGTTTGCATTTGAATGCGAGGCATTCAAAGGAAGATAGGTCAGGAAGAGACAAGGGGGTCAGTTTCAGGTCACTGCGGTGTATTACGGCTAAGCCTCCACCGCGACCAGTGCGGCGGGCTTTCTCCAGGTAATTATAGCCAGGACAGGTTTCATTTAGGACTGAAAAGGCCTCTGGCTGATGCCAGGTCTCAGTAAGACACATTAAATCAATCCCCCTATCTAGGATGTGATCATGTATGAGACATGATTTATTAGTGAGGGATTGTGTATTAAATAGTTCTATTTTGAGGCTTGATGGTGCTTTGTAGAGGAAGAAGTAGGCTGAAATCCACTCCACGTTTTCTGTCCCGTAGCGTAGAATATAACATAGTTTTATGTTCCATTTGTTTGTGTAACGATGCTGCCCAGGTATGCACACATAATGAGTGTGTACACACAGGCACACACTTTTGCAAGCTATGTAAAACACTCCTTCAATGTTGTGAAAAGTACACAACTAAGAGTGTAATGGATAGACATCATGGAAAAATAATCACATGCCAAAAAATTGCCAATGACCATATATATAATATAGATATTTTAGAAATATATAAACGTCTTTGAGCAGAAACCTTCAAGCAGAAACATATGAAACACTCAAAAGTAAAGCAAGTTATAGCAGAATTATAAGCACAATAACTGTCATAATTATTACATCAAAAACATGTAAAAAGGGTTTTCGGAAATATTTTTATATTAAAGGGGTCTTTGGAAAATCATTCAATGTAGGCTGCTTGACTCTGGTGCACTAACACTAAGGTCATGTGTTACAAAACGTATTCTTAGTTTTTGTTATGTGCCCTTACAAAAATGTTGCCTCTAACTGGCTGATATTTCAAGGTATAACACCCATACTTGCATTCAGTAAACATGAAGATGTTGCCAATACTCTCCTTAGAGCCCCCTTTTATTCATCCTGGTAGTGTTGTGAAACTTTTCGAGCCACCCTCACATAGATCACTATGAGATCTTGGATGAGTCTCAAGGTTTGCTTTATGCTTGTGCAGCTAATTCTACATTTCAGCATGATCCTTCTTTTTTCCAGCTTTAACTTTAAAGTTAGATTTTTTTTAAAAAAACCTTTATTTAACCAGGTGGTCTCATTGAGATCATCGATCTCCTTTTCAAGAGAGACCTGGCAGACCTGTCAGAATACTTACATGAAGGTGGTATGAATCTTCTAATCCAGTGGTTCCCAACCTTTTTTCCCAAGACTCCTGTTGGAAGTTGCGCCCCTCCCCCCTCACACACACACACACACACACAAGGGGGGGGGGGGGGGGGGGCGCAACAGCAGTAATTCAAGTTTAAAAGTCTCAAAAATGCTACAACTACTGTCACAAACTGGATGAATGTGAAGTATTTTGTTAAAGGAAGATGAAAGCGTAATTAAGGAGCACTATTGGAGTGACTTTGATGGTTATTGGACTCAGGATTAATTCATTTGGATTACCGCTGTATGAAGAAATTAAAGGACGGCGCGGAAGTGGAAACAATTCACAAAGGGATTAAACTGTTTAAAACACATGCTCAAAGTAAGCCGGATTTTGCCGATGTGTTTATGTGGATTCAAAAGTCGTAAATAATCTACAAAATGGAGGAGACCGATCTGATCGGAGCAACTGTGACAAATAATCCAACTGAAACCGGCATGGACAATGACTATGTTTTAAAAATGCGCTTATCCAGACAAGCCCGGTTTGGACAAGTTACGGGCAGAAGAAACATTTCTATTAAAGAAAGAATTATACATTTCTGTGTTTTTATGCCTTTAATAGATACTAACTTGAATTGTTATTCAAATTAATTAATCAATTATTTTGTATTTGTTATTGTAATGTAGAGACAAGGCTTTTAGTGACAATCATATATTGCTTTACAATTATATGTAAAAAATAAATAAAAATAAAGTCTAAATATGATATTTGGCCTCAAATCATCTGAGGCCTGGCGCCCCCCAGGTTGGGAACCACTGTTAGAACCACTGTTCCCAACCTGTTCTAATCTGATGCTCTGAGCAAACGAGACTATTTACCAAAACGGCAGTCTTGAAAAATGTATGATGTAGATCAACTCCCAACCTTTTCTGAGACAATGACCTTAAAAAAAAAAAAGAGAAAAAATCTGAATTCAAAGGGTGATTTCTCGCCTCATTGGAAAGAAAATCAAAAGCAAGTATGCTATTTGCTCAGAGCATGGATGCCAAATGTGACATTTTTCTTTCATACCTCCAGAACTGCCACAGCACTGATCTCTCACTCAAACTGTAAGCACAGCACAGGTTGCTGGGGGGGCCCACTGGGAATGACACCATGTCAAGAGTCCTTTCGATTGGAGTTGTCAGTGAGAATGAGCGATGTAAATTGGCAATGTCAAAAAGCCCTGTGTTTAGTTTGTCCGTGCTGACAGGTTAGGAAATGGAGCGTGCTACCTGACCAGAATGAGAGAATGGCTGCCCTGTGGTGCCACAGCAGTCACATCTAGAGGCCGAGATAAACAACTTTTCAAGCCGTCAATCAGCACCAGTGCTTTCTATTTTCAATGTGTTTTGCTCTCTTCCTTTTTGATTCTCTAGCTCTCCCCTGCCTGTCATATTAACAAAGAAATGCTGTCAGATTTAACCGTTAACTGGCATGCTTGAACTCTCCAGTTATTTATTCTAAACGAGAACCTTTTATCATGTTTGCTGGTCAATTGCATATATTTAAGATCAGCTGGAGGCATGGATAGCATGTGCTTGCAAATATGATATTAATTTGTATCATGTTTTACATCTTTCAAATAAGTCTCAGGATGGTAAAATACCTCCATTTGCTAAGCTCCCAAGCTAACAAAAGCCTTATTCAATCTTATTTCTGCTTGCAAAGAAGAATGTATACAATTAAAGTAGCAGGCAGACGTTGCCAACAAATAATATATTGGCTGATAATAATTTTGATGCTGTACATAGCTTGCCCCAAGGTTAAATAAAATGTACCCAGGGCCGCCCCTGGCCAATTTGTGGCCCCACACAAAGTTATATGATGAGGCCCTCCGTGTCGAGAGCGTTGATGGGGGGGTGGGGTGCTAGTGGAGCCTCGCAGCTGCGACTGTGGCGTGCTTACACTGTAGGTGCACCACATTTGCGCTTTAGATGAGGCTCCCTCCACAAAATGAAGCACCCTCCACAAAATGAAGCACCCTCCGCAAGCTGAGGCCCCCTCCGCAAGCTGAGACCCCCTCCGCAAGCTGAGGCCCCCTCCGTGAGGTGAGGCCCCACGCAGTCTGCGTGATCGGCCTGTAGGGAGGGGCGGCCCTGTCTATACCGATTGATTCGCTCAGGCGAAGATCATTTATTAGAAAAGTAAGACCACGAACAGCACTATGATGGCAAGTGGAATATGTTCAGGTGAGTCTTCTTGAATGAAAGACTACCATGGTTTTAGTTTAGCTTTAGTGAAATCACTAAAACATCTCATAAGGATGGGAGAATCAAAATGATAGGGTTAGGGACATAGTCATTGTGAAAACAAACCAACATCCGCTGTCTGAGAGAATAAGTGAAAAGTAGTCACCTGCGTCAAATTGCAATTTAGATAATTATTTTTTAGTTTCGAGGTATATCTATTTATTTGGATATGTTTGAGTAATACACTTTCTGATTCATCCATGTTCTATACTGCCAGATTGGCACATTTTACCCTTAACACTGTATTAAGAAGACATGTGACTTCATGCATACACACACGCTCACAAACTTTACAGATGGAAGAAATGCATCATTAGCTTGGCAACGCTACGTCAGTGACAAGCAGTAACCCCAGTGAGCCGCGTTATGATTTAATTTGAGAGGATTTGGGCGGTTTCAAGTCTGACTCACTATCAAATCTCAGGATTGGTTTGCAGCAAACAGGCAAGCCAATTTTTTTTTTTCTCAGACAGGAGAAATGAAAAGGGGATCATTTCAGACTATTGCAGCCCTGATAGTCAAATTCAAATTCATCCCAGCACACTGGAATCGTGATGCGATCAGAGTCCGAAATCGAAAAACTAGCATGCTGCCACGATGATAGACGTTCTTGGTAGGATCCAAAAGAAGATTTATTTTTCATATTTGATGGACATTCTCTGAAACACTTTCATCTGTAGAAAAAGACTGTCCAATCTCTTTTCAAATAAATCAGAGCAAATCCACGGCAGCTATTGTTTAAACGTGTTTAGCTTAAGTTTATATTAGGATCTGATGACAATGTTTGACTACTGGCTGGCTCTTCCAGCACATACAGGTTAGGTTCTTATTGTGCCATACTCTAGATGTAACTTTCTGTTTTGAATTACCAGTGACCTTGTTTAAAAACTTGAAAATGCATTTAGATTGCAATTACTCCTCATAAATTCCATGGCCCGATGCCTTAAAAATGTGCATAAACTCATAAATACATTCATTGGATATTAGGAACGTGTCATCAAGCAGACAGAGACAAATTATTGTTATTAACGGCACAAAGTCTTCCATATGTTCTGCTGCAAGTTTAGAAGTCACACATTCTAAAAACTCTTGGATGTGATTACAGAGAGCCAGCTGTTAACGATGTGGATGAAGGATCACCCTGAATGTGGTGCAGACTATGAAATGTGTCTTGCACAAGGAACATAATACGTTGTATGGTAGTGAAGTGTATTGCCAGGAAAAGTCAAAAATAAATGTGAAGAATACTGATAAGTCCTGAAAAATGTTAATGAGGTTGGTTGCATTAGGGCAGTGGTTCTCAAACTTTTTCTGTCATTCCCCACTTTGAACAGGTAGGCCTTTTCAAGCCCCACCTGTTCTTCATCGCTCCAATAAAATGGTAGGCCAAGCTTAAAATGGTCAAATGTATTATTCTATAACAGGGGTCTCCAACCTTTTTTAGGATGAGAGCTACTTTTAAAAAAAACAAGTTGTGAGCTACTTTTACTGCTCTTTTTTGTTTTTTGCAGCATATATATTTAGCACATTTTAACATTATTATATGCTTAACTTTAACCTTTGTGTGCTGTTGGAAGATTTTTTTTTAAATGTACAAATTGGAATTATTTCTTACTTTATTTTTTACAACTAGGCTATATTAAAACCTGTTAAGCCCCGAGCATGTTTGTCAGGTCTCAGGCTCGAAAATGACATTCCCAGAACAAATGACCATATCTTCCCTTCTAAAAGGTTTAAATTACTAATCTTTTTTCTCAAAGCAAGGTTACATCTGTGAGTTGGATGTAGAAGTGTCAGAATCAATATAGATGTTTTTATCTTAAAGTAAATTCAGATTGAACACAGTAAAAAAATGTAAATGATTGTGTCCGTCCAAAAAAAAAAAATTACTTATAGTGAAAACCACCCTTGAATGATTGGATGGTAGACTAAAAGCTTTAGGAATCCAAACTACAACATATAATAAGTACCCTGTATCAAGATTGATGCAAAACAAGTGCAATTTGACCTTTTTAGAGAGATTTAGCACAAAAAAAACACTTCTTGGGTCATTTGGGTGGATTTTCCATATCTCTGGCTCCATGCTCGATTTTGCTCATTGACATCTCTTTCTAGCCGTCAGAGCCAATGGAATCGAGGGGAACTCCCACATTCTCCTTATTTGGTAATGTGTGTGTGTGAGACTGACGCATAGCCAAAACCGGAAGCTGCGATAACTCTGGTGGCTACTAGCAGGTAACTTTTACTCTCCGATTTTTACATAAAATGGAATTATGGATTATAAATAATTATTTCAGTTCCACGGAAACATTATCAACCTATGGATTAACCGATTCAGCCGCGTTTTTTCTTGTTTTAATTGAACACGTCTTTTGATCAGATTGACAGCTACGGTGAGACGATCTCCCGTAAAAGCTCCGTAAAGGTACGTGTTGTGATGTCTGAGTTTGCTTCCCCTGTCGCGAGTTCGGATCACTCAGTGATGATACTATACCTATATAATCTGTGGAACCTCAGCTTTAATCGGATATCTTGTATGTGCAGCTACAATGATATGGGTATCTTTTATCTTGAGTTCTGTGCCAAAGTGCGTTAGCATTTTTCGCTCAGGGGTCATTTAGATGCTTCTTATGAGACTTGTGTTTTGTTTTGGTAAAAATGGTTTGTATCGTCAGTTATAGCTGGGATTCTTCCCGTTAATCTGGTATAACACATTAATAGGTTCTTAAATATTAAGAAAAAAAGGCTTGGGGCTTAACAGGTAGAGAAAGTTGTTCTCTCTCTCTCTCTCTCTCTCTCTCAACCGCCCGTGAGGACCCAGGTTCGATTCATTCATTTAATGTTAAGCTATTGAAATTCTGAATCCATAGATGTGTCTCCCATCACCCAAAGCCCCTTACTATTCTTTCAACTCAGTATTTACATTCTTATATTCAAAGAAAATCAGTAATATCTTTAAAAACTACAAGTCATATCAGCTGTGCACCGTTATGGTGTAAATATAACCAATTGGATCAAATATAAAAGTCAGCCGAATGACTATTGATACTGCAAGGAGACGTATTGTGTGAAGAGAAATTGAAGATGTTGTTTAATTGCTGATATATGTATGATCCACGTCACGTATTCAGTTTCGGTGGCAGTTCTTTCAGTTTGTCTAGAAGTCTTCAAATCAGGGCTCTATAAATAAATAACTACTGCAGATGTGTAATATTTAATGCAGCCGAACCGTGTATTACAATGCATTTATGTGATGACTTTCAAAGAGAAAAGCAAGTACACTCGGAATAAAGTATTATTTTCTTCTTTTTTTTTATAAATGTTTTTCGGATTTTATATCGCATTAACACCATATCCCAACGTGCATTGCGGCTAAACAATCCAATCACTGTGCTTAAACCATAGCTGAGGGTAATCAGTTCAGTGGGTGTGTATCTGTTTCCGGTTATTTTATTTTGAAATTCAGTTCCTGACGGACGCCAAAAAAGCCCGAGATTATAAAATTAAACAAATAAAAACAAGGATAATTGTGTATTATTGTTGAGTAAATAACAGTGTGTTATTTAGAAAAATAATAACAAATTAGAAGGAAAGAGCCAACGCAACAAATAAAATAAAAAAACAAAGACATTGATACAGAGGACATTTACCAGGTTTGTTGCAATGTTAGTGGGGATGTTGATGGGTTGAGGGGCAGACTGACAGAAGAGGGAAGTGGAGGCATGGAAAGCTGCAGGGCAACATGGCAAGCATAGGAAGCAGAGGAGTGATTGTTGGCAGGCAGGCAGGCAAACCAGTGGAAAAGCAGGGAGGCAAACATGAATCCTGTGCATAGGAAACAAACAAGCATTCACTTGTAAGCAAAGAGGGAAAGCTCCTCTCGAAAGACACTACAGCTTGGCCTCAGTGTAGCTACCACTGTGATTGGAGCAACAATCTGGCCACAAGTGGGAGAAGACAGGGATGAAATGCAAGAAAGGTGAGGAGCTGCTTAGCCAGGATTGTTGGTAACCAGAGCCCAGGTGAACAGCAAGACAGGAACAAGAAACACACACCCAGACACAGAGAGGCAAACTGGGGACAAGGAAGAGGGAATCATGAACACAGGGAAACACAAAGGAGAGATAAAAGTAGTTATAGGTCTATTGTTATCAAAGTAAAACATTTCATGTGATTATTTGGTAATGTCAGTTAAACAGCCATACTTGTCCGTATCAATGGATAATAATCTCCTTTTTTGTTTCGCTTAACTCTACATAATATTTCTCTATTTGTGAAATCCAAAACAAAGATCCAAAAGATCTCAATCCAAAGAAGGAAAATACAACTCATGCCAATTGTAGAATTGTGCTAGTCTTGTCATCTTATCAAGAGTCATTCAAAAGATTATAATAACACATTCTCAATTAAATATAGATTATGTGAAGGATTCGAAGTCACTGTGTACACCGAATATTATTATAAAAAGTTATTTTCTTAAGTCATTCATAATGCTTGTTTTGTGAAAATCAATTTGTCATGATCTAATTCATTCATTAGCTTAACCCTTGTGTGGTGTTCGGGTCAAATTGACCCGATTTCCATTTTCAATGAATAAAAAAAAATACAAGGATATTTTCGTTCAACCTGAAACTCAATGGCCGGGGCTTATTTATTGTGAAGGACATGTGGAATTGTTTTTATTTTTTTCAACTTATGAGAAAATGCCCACCCGCATTTATGTCCTTCATAAGAGGTTCGGGTCAATCTGACCCGGATACAATACCAGGACAGACAGACAGACAGAGAAAAACACACACACACACACCACACACACACACACACACACACACACACACACACACACACACACACACACACACACACACACACACACACACACACACACACACACACACACACACACACACACACACACACACACACACCACACACACACACACACACACACACACTACACACACACACACACACACACACACACACACACACACACACACACACACACACACACACACACACACACACACACACACACACACAACACACACACACACACACACACACACACACACACACACACACACACACACACACACACACACACCACACACAACACACACACACACACACACACACACACACACACACACACACACACACACACACACACACACACACACACACACGTATGCATTGAGAAGCTGTTTGATCCTGTTTTCCCTTGATCTTTACCCTTTGTAGTGTGTACACAAAACTATCCTAGAACATTATAAACATTTTTGATCTTCCAGAAATGTATAAATAAATGTATAACTACAATTATCTACCAACAAAATGGCCAAAATATATTCTGCTCAGAGCCTTGGAGCTAATAATGGATGAGAGTGAGTGGAATGCATTAGAAGAACTCGGTGAAGTGGGACAGGAAGACATTTCTGAAGATGAGGATAATGTGGAGGTAAACTCAGAATTTGACAGCAAATTGGAAGATGAACTTGACTCAGAGCCAGCTGCTGGAAGACCCCCACAGCCAGCTGTGAGGTCTGTGGACCCTCAAAGGACTCCAAGACACAGACTACATGCATCAACTGCAACAAGTACATCTGTGCTATACACACGAAGAAGTTCTCATTCATAACACTCCGTTCGATGTCTCACTATGGGATGCGCCTCATCGCGGAGCAAACAGAAGCATCAATCTCAGTACGCCAATCCTGATTGGCTGGTGATCTTGACGTCAGCGTCAGGGAATTCACCCCCTATAAGTAGCTTGCGCCACGACGCATGTGTCATTCAAACACCTCTTCTCGCTTCAGAGCACATCTCTATAGTAGCCGGACAAGCTTAACGGTCCACAGACTGAACCCAAATAACCATTTCGGTCGACGGGCGCTCGCCGGCTACTCCTTCTGCTTCGCAGGAAGACGGTAATACTAACGCCAGTTAGTATTGAAATCGACCTCGCCGTTCTCTTTTCCCGGAAAGTAAGGTAGGTCTGATTTTTTCAAGCTAGCGTTAGCTCGCTCCCTCACTATCGACACCACGGTAGCGAGGAAGCTCTTTATTTTCTCTTCCCCACGGAGGAGGAAAGGATTAAAGGAGCATACTGTCACACCAGTCAGTATTCTCCGGGAATAAAAGACCCACACCGTCCTTTTCTCCGGATTAAGGACAGGGTGGTAACACCTTTTTTTCTCCCAACCTACCTGTTGAGAGCGGGTCCTCTCCACGCCACGAGGCGAACAAGATGGACGCTTCTCTCCTTCACACCAGAGGAGTCAGGGACTCGGTGGCTCGACTCTGTGGCTGCGGGTTGAAGATCTCGGGCACAGACACACACCAGGTCTACTCGTCCTGCCTCGGGCTGGAACACGCCCGAGGCGCTATCGACAACCCCGGCTCGTGCGCACATTGTGTCCGCTTCACCGTGAAGAGCCTCCGCCGACGGCTAGCACGCCAAGCTAGCCTGTCGGAGCAGGACCCCCCCATGTCCACTGACCTGCCGGCCGGCAGTCAAGACGCGGGGGCGTCCGCCGCAGAGAGTGAACCCCTCTCCGTGTCGGTCTGGGGCTCATTATCTGCGATGGCTGCAGAACCGGAATCCTGCGCCCTGGCAGGCCGGGACCCGGTGACGGCAAGACACGCGGGAACGGGACCCCACGCTTTACCGAGCTGGGGCTCCCGGTTAGACCTCACCATGGTCTCACCCGCGGAGGATGTCCTCGAGCTGGACTACGATGAGGACGCCTCGGTGTTCCTCCTGTCCGAGTCGGATGAACATGAAGAGGACATGTCATCTTCATGTCATCGGCTCAGGCTGCAAAGCCTGGAGAGAGGGCTGCTCTCCCGGGCGATAGCACACCAGCTTCGCCCTGTCTGAGCATGGACCTGCAGGCCGTGTGTAAACGCGCCGCGGCCAGACTCGACATCCCGTGGCCTAAAATGGCCAAGGAGACCTCCGGGTCCCGCTACGAAGGGAAACATTTTCCCCAAGCAGCGCGGACAAAGAGGCAACTCCTTCCGGTCTTCCCGGAGATGTTGGATGAGGTGTCGGTCTCGTGGAGAGACCGGCCCTTCAGCAACAAGGTCCCAATCCAGGGTGCCTCCTCCCTAGACTGTGACGGAATGGAGAAGCTCGGCCTGCTCCGCATACCGCCCATGGAACCGCTGGTAGCGGCCCACCTCCTACCGAGGATGGGCCCGTCACCAAGCAGGAACCCCACGCTGCCGGCAAAGTCGGACCGATTTCAGTCGACAATGACTGAACGGTCCTACAAAGCCGCAGCGTTGTCCGCCAGGGCCCTGAATGTGTCCTCGCTGCTAACCGCTTATCAAGCGGAGCTCTGCAAGGACCTGTCGGGTAACCCGGGGGCAGCCACTATGGACGAGATGGCAGCGGTCACAGACATTTGTCTTCGTGTCCAACGCTGCGCCGTCCAGGCCACGGGCAAGGCAATGGGGATCATGGTGGTGCAGGAAAGAGCGAGATGGCTCAACCTCACCAACCTCCCAGACCGGGAAAAGGAGGATGTGCTGGATATGCCCATCATTCCTGAGGGAATTTTCGGCTCCGCTCTTGCTTCCATGCAAAGGAGGTGTGAGTCGAAAAAGAAGGAGGACGAGGCACTCCACCTCTGCCTCCCTCGAAGGGTCCAGCCGCTGCATTCGCAGCAGCAGTCCTTCGCCCAAGCTGCCTCGAACCCTGCTCGGTTTAAAACACCGAAAACGCAGAGGTCGCAGCCCGCCCCGAGTCCCCAGCCCAGGCTGGAGACGAGGGCGAGCTGGCCTAGAAAATCTCCGGTTCCGGCTGCTGCTCAGGCACAGCCAACCCAGAATTTTGGCCAGCAGTCGAGGAAGAAGAAACGAGCGGCGTGACAGCCCCTCCTTCTCCCCTCTGTGACAGAGCTGGAAGTCCACGGTTCCCCAGCTCTAAATGTGTTCCCGCCGCCTCGAGAGATGCCTCAACACCATCCTCAAGTCCGCACAAACACATGTCACACATTTGTTGATTTTTCTGTCATAAAACATTTGCCGCTGACGCATCCAGGCTTCAGGCCGAGGGCGCAGCTCAAAAAAATGATAAGAAAAACAATAAAACCAATAAACAGCCCATCAACTGTTCCCCTTCTGAGAGCAGCTACGGCATCTCTCAAAAGGCGGATTACAGGCGGGTCTGTGAAGGCACCACCGTCACGCGCATGCGCAGTGCCGGCTGGGAATTTAAAGGCACCACCGCCACGCGCATGCGCAGTGCCGGCTGGGGTTGTGAAGGCACCACCGTCATGCACATGCGCAGTGTCGGTGGGGATTGTCGAAAGGGGGCACCACTGTGTTCAGACACTAGAGGGCCCCATAACACAACAAATAGAGACTCAGAGGGGAAGAGACGTGACATCTCCACTGGCTCTAAGGAGCATGCAGTGGAAGATGCTCACATCATCTGCTTGGGTTTTCAAGACAGTAACACAGGGCTACAGACTCCAATTCGCTGTCACCCCCCCTCGCTTCTCGGGCATTCTGCATTCGCAGGCCCGAGGAGAGTCAGCCCATATTCTGGAGAGAGAGATTCTCTCTCTCCTAGAAAAGAGGGCTATATCTATTGTACCCGCCGAGCAGAGTCAGGGCGGCTTCTATTCCAAGTACTTCCTCGTTCCCAAACGGGGAGGGAACGGAATTCGGCCAATACTTGATTTGAGGGTTCTGAACAAATATCTAAAAATATATAAGTTCAGAATGCTCACTCACACATCTCTGCTGCGGCTCGTACGACCTCGGGGCAGATCTACTGTCCAGAGGTATACCACTTTATGCAGACTGGACTCTACATCCAAGGATTGTGAGCCAGCTGTGGGTGCGTTACGGCAGAGCCGCGGTGGATCTGTTCGCATCGAAAGACAACGCTCAGTGTCAGCTGTTATTTTCGATGCGCGATCTAAATGCACCGTTAGGCGTGGATGCACTCGCGCACAATTGGCCCCCGGGCCTTCTGTACGCGTTCCCACCCCTGGCTCTGATACCCCCAACTCTGGCCAGAGTGAGAGAGCAACGCCACACACTTATCCCGATAGCTCCGCACTGGCCAGCTATGTACTGGCTAGCGGAGATATATCAGCTGCAGGGTTTCCGTTAGCCGGTAATTACCGGTTTTTAGCTGGTAAAATTTAATAAAAACCGGTAAATTCAAAACCTGCCGGTCAAAATGTCCGATGCTCCGATCGATCGGCCGCCGATCATTATCGGCCGATATTCACTCTTAATAGTTTGATCTGTGCTCTCTATAAAGGCCGATCAGGAGAGCTGGATCTGATCGATATGGACATAAACGCGAGTGAAGTGTAACCGGACGGAAGAGACAGATCAGATCAGCTGCTGCATAATCACCTGAAGCTCCGCCCACTGTTTAGTGAGCTGCATGAGAAACTGACGGGCTGTCAGGAGAGAGAGGGGAAAAGAGAGGATCCGTTTCTCCCGTGTTATTATTCAAAGTTAATTTAAACTTTTGAATAATGTACTTCATCTACTACAAGTAGTTTATTTGAATGTAATAATTATGTTGTTTGTTGTTTGCGGAATCATTTATTGAAAAATTAATCAGAATTTTTTAGGTTTGTTACGATTATAAACTGAAGCAATATAAAAACGATCCCCATTAACTGAGTTTTAAACATCAGCATATCCGGTCCTAATCCGTAATTACCTGCTAACGGAAACTCTGCTACACAATTCTTATTATTATTATTATTGAAACATGACCGGTAAGTTTCAAATTTGTCCGGTAAAATTAATTCTGTCCGGACATTTGACCGGCGAGAAAAAATCCTAGCGGAAACCCTGATCAGCTGCTGTGCGGGCAGCCATGGCAGCTCCCACTACGCAGGGACATACTGTCCCAAGCGGGGGGGGGGCGATCTTTCACCCACACCCAGAGCGCTTGGCTCTATGGGCCTGGCCCGTGAGTGGTACAATCTGAATACAGTGTGACATGAAGCTGACCCTGGCAGCTGCCAAGCGAGCCAGTGGCACTCATGCACTATCTGTACAGTCTTCATGCACTCAGTTCGCCCCAGGGCAAACAGAGTGTGGTTGAAGCCCAACCCTGCCTTTATCTTAAGGCGGTTGGTTCAGGTACCACATTTGACATTGAGGCATCCTCCCCGCCACTGTATTCCTCTGGGGAACAGCGGCCGGATTTGCCGTGTCCAGCCCGTGCTTTACGCACGTACAGGGACAGATCAAGGGTGCTTTGTCATAATGACCAACCCCTTGTGTCCTGGGCTAACCCTTATAAGGGCAAGCCTGTTACTAAGCAACGGCTCTCCCACTGGTCTGTGGAAGCAATTGCTTTGGGGCTCATACGAGTCAGAGTTCACAGGCACCCTCGGGTCCGCGAGCTCTTTCGACTCAGGGTCTGGCTGCATCCTGGACTCTGTCCAGGATGTCTCCCATCCAAGACATTGGTGCAGCGGCGAGCTGGTCCTCGCCGCTCACTTTTGTCCGCCTCTTAACAGGCTGGACGTTCTGCTCCCAGTGTGACTCAAGCAGTGCTGGGCACCTGGTTGAGTCAGAGCTCTACCTGTTAAGTTCTAGTTGGTTTGGTGATTTTCGAGATAAGCTCGTCTGACAATACGGGAGCTACAATTTCCCATAGTGAGACATCGAACGGAGTGTTATGAATGAGAACTATAGGTTACTTACGTAACCCCAGTTCTCAGAGTAACATGAAGTGAGATGTCTCACCAGACGGCCCTCCTTGCTATGGTGAAGCGAGAAGAGGTGCTTATTTTGAATGACGCATGCGTCGTGGCGCAAGCTACTTATAGGGGGTGAATTCCCTGACGCTGACGTCAAGATCACCAGCCAATCAGGATTGGCGTAATGAGATTGATGCTTCTGTTTGCTCCGCGATGAGGCGCATCCCATAGTGAGACATCTCACTTCATGTTACTCTGAGAACTGGGGTTACGTAAGTAACCTATAGTTCTGTACATCATGTGTTTCCTAAACAGACTTGCCCATTGACTCACATGATGTTCTGCAGCGTCACTTCATCAATATATTTTTCCGATATACTGTATTTTATGAATAGTGACTGGTAACTGTTTTTATTTGCTTTGTGTTTATATCTGTTCTATGTAATTTATATGGATGTTTCATTTTCTCTATATTTCACAGTCAAATACTTTTGGATCTGTGGTTCTTGTGTTCCAATTGCTGATAAATTGCTTTATTTCCTTCAGGGCTTTGATTAGTAGGACAGATTAAAAATAATAAACATTAAAGGAATGGCATGCTCATGACACTCATTTTTAAATAATTAGCATCCGATAAAACAGACCAGTCTCTGCCAGTCTTTTTTTTTTTTTTTTTAATCCGATGACATTATCAGTGATTTTAAACTGATTAATTACCGAAATAACATCAACACTGTGGGCGGCACCATTTTACCGGACGTGACGTAAACCATGCGTTTGGTTTCGAGGACACGTTGATGTTCATGTTATTTACTGTAGTTACTCTCTTCAAATATGCCTCATTGTATCGCGAAACATTGCCACAATTCTGATAGGAACAATCCACGGAATGCTCGGTTCCATCTGTTGCCAAAAGGTAAGCGTAGGAAGTACGTTCGGAGGCAGTGGCTAGCGAAATGTGGCCGGCCCGAACCGAAAGATCCACAGGCGCATGTATGCAGCGAACATTTCAAGTTTCCGGACGACTACTCTGAGAGTATGATAAAACATAACATGGGATTTATTGAACAACCATTACTTAATGGAGATGCAGTACATTCGGTCTTTCTGGTGTCATCACCGACCAGGACACCAGTTCGGCCAGTTGAGAAATCGCCCTCTGCAAGTGTGAAGCGACTGAGGACCAGAAGTAGTGCTCGGAGTAAGAATAAGGTATGTTATAGTGCATTTCCATTGCAGCGGGTAGCCCCGTTTAAACGTCCTTTATCGTCCAGGCCAGGCCAGTTTTTGGTGGCCTTTCCATATAGCGTAGTACCGGCTAGTGGGTATTTTCCCCCAGTTTTTCCGGCCCCATAAAATCGTGGTTCTAGGGCCAGGGACAACGAGGCTGAGTATGCTAAACTAGAGAGGGAATCGCTAGCAAGGGTGGTACTACATGCATACATATCTAGTAATCAAAATCATTGTATCTACTAAGTAGTACTAAATAGGCTCGAACCTGTATGGCTGAATTCCCCCATCCAATCTCTTCATATTCTTTCACACACAGTGACGTCCCAGCTACCCACAATGCAACGCGCGCCATATATTTTTTTATAAAGACGCCATTTTTCTGGAGGTGCAAAAATCCTGGGAATGCTAATATAAACAGCTAGCTTATGTAGCCAGGCAGAGCGCACTAGGTTTTTTTTTCTGAATTAACGACCGAAGAAATCGCTGCATGTCTTCGGATTACATCTCTGGACTTGAGGGGTGTGCTCTAGGTCGTTATCAGCGTAAACTAGAGCTGTGTGGGTTGTTGGATGTACAATGTATGGAATTACGACCCTCAAAAGTGGCCTTCGGTCGATTTTGGCTGCATCTACGTCTATCTTCTGGAAACACCAGTTGAATACCCCACTTGTCACAATAATATTATCATGCCAATGCATATATGTGGTATTTTAGAGTTGACTATATTGATTAAGGCAATCGACTATGATATTCTGTATGCACCTCGTGTGAAATGGTTGATACCGGAAGTACGGTGTCGCCCTCGGCCCAAAACCCGTATGTGTGTGTGAAAGAATTGCTCAAAACTTCTTCCTCGGCTGACGAGTTCGAACTTAAATACTCCGCCATGTTTTCGTGTGTTTACAAAGTGAACGCATAGATGACGTCACGACCATCACGTGACTACTGAAAATGGGCAAAATGGCAGCGGCCTGACGGAATATACAGGTTTTGATAAAAAAAGAGCTATAAAATCATTATTTACCGGGGAATATCGCTGATTTCTTCAGGGTATGGTTTAAACATAATGTTTCACTAAATACTGAAGTTTTGATTAATTATCTAATGAGTGGAGCATTCCTTTAATGAAAAAATTGTTCATTTACATTTGTCCTAGAAAAGCATGAGCAACATGTAAACCTAGTTTTTATTACAGTGTATTTTTTTTTAACATAAATTACATTTTTATCACAAAAAACGATGGACACTTCCATTGTTAAATTTGATCCAGCAAAGAGTATTTTCAAAAACGAATCATATATTTCATTTATATTGTTGGGGAATGAGTTAAAGACAATATATATAAGGAATTGTGCATGTTGAATTTAGTTCTGTATTTTTTTAAACCCTGAAATATGTCCCGGGTCAATTTGACCCGAACATTACCAAAGGGTGCGAAATGTGAACATGACATATAGCAGGATTTATGGCAAGCACTGAGAGAAGAGGCTCTCTGGCTTTCACTTAGGCTATGTACCATCTGTTATTATATCAGATTTCAAAGTCATGCTCAGCTGTGGTATTGGGCCAAGCTTTACTTCTACACTAAATAATTGTTTTCTTTCAGACATAGGACTTACCAATTTTAAAATACATGTCATTTACAGTGAGCATTTGGTGACATTCTCATTTCATTTCATGTCTTTATAAACATGGAAAGGTGTAAGACTACAACAGGTGACTACATGAATAAACCATTGGGTTCATGCTGGGGTTTGTTGTTGTATTACAGAATACGTTACTTTAACTTGGACAAGTTTACATTTGTACTAACTTTCCAACACCTTCAACTTTTGAAACATGTACTTTTTTATTGAGGATGTAAGCAGCACATCAGAGTAAAAGATGTAGAGACTCATAAGGTTGGGAGGGTTGGCTGCACACAAGGACAGACTAGTCTTTTTAATGTGTATGGACTTTGTGCCACTAAGCCCAGGACTTTCCCTTAGGCCAGGGGTCTGCAACCTTTTTGACCAAAAGAGCCATTTTGCTCCTTTTTCCAAAACATTTTTTTGTCTGGAGCCGCAAAACATATTTCATAGTTTTTTATTGTTATATCAGACAAAAACTACATTTTTTTTGCATTTATTAGATGATATAAAACTGTTAACCTCTAATAAGAAACAAATAACTCTTATAAAGAGAATTAAAAATAATACACAGGCCTACTTTAAAATAAATTAAACACAGCACTTGGGGAGTCCTCTGCACATTTGAAGGAAAAAAATATATTATTAAAATGGGCCCACTTTGAAATAAATAAAACATATAGCTGCACCCTAAAAAGAGTTAAAGGTAGGGTAGAATGGAGAAACCAGCTAGAGTGCGCTAGAATTTGAAAATACACAACCGGAAAAAATATGCCTCTTCCTTCAGACTTTCTTACAGAGTCCCTCCTCCAACACGCACGAACGCGCACATGACCAATGAGGGCACGAGATAAGTTTGTGCACAGATGGAAGGCTGACAGGCAGGTAGGCCATCCCGTTATTTTAGCCGGGCCGGCTAAAATGACTGTGCTTTTTACAGCGCTACGGCTTCCAGAGATTAATTTTTGTATGTATTTATTGTCAAAGCATTTCATATATTCATTGCTATCGGGACGTTAAGAGCATTCCATGGAATATAACAAAAAGCGTTTTCTGAAATAAATTACATACCCCATTGAATTATGACTGAATATCGTCAGCTGTCTTCCTCTCCCTTGTTGTTCCTCGATACGTAAAGGCTGCACCACCGTTGACAACTTCTCTCTACATATCAAACATACCGGTAAACCAGCATCGTTTGCTGTGAAAGCATATAACTCTGTCCACACAGAATTAAATCCTGTGTTCCTCCGGTACTTTTCTTTGATTTATCCATAGTTCGCTCATCGAGCCGGGGGTCAGGTTATTCGCCTCCAAGAAAAGGTGCTCGAGCGGAACCGTAGCAGGATGTGACGCATATTTTAGTTCACATAATTAAAACCGTTTTGTTTTTTATTTATGTGTCACAGTATCACCACAAAATACAACATTTTCAACCATGCAACAAAATATAAATAGTCCTACAAATACTTTTATTTTATTTCCTTCTTATTTTTGTCTAAGCTCAAGGGAGCCAGAGCAGAGGGCTTAAAGGGCCGCATGCCTTAGGCCAAAGTCACAACCACACCATTGGTGGTGGAAATTCAGGCTTGAAAAATAATCAAAACCTGAAAACCAAGGTTAAAGCAATATCCTCCAGAAATGTGCTATTGAATTAGCGTCAACTGTTGGCCTGATTTTTCCCGTTCATTTTATTTTTCTATTAATCAGATTTTGCTTATTCATTTTTGTATTGTATTTTAGGAAATACATCATCACTCAGAAGTAAGTAAGTTGGACATATTTCATATTATCTCTGTCTACTCTCATGCCTGCTTCACCAGTCTTCTGTCATGCTAATGCGATTACTGCCACCTCGTTGGTCATTTGATGCTAGGGGAATTGCTAGTGCAGTGAAGCACTGACCTCTCGCTCAGAACACAGGTTCATTTTTTATTAAATACTTGTTCAGTCTAGTCACTCGATGATAAGGCTGGTGCTGATTTAAAATGGTACATTGTCAATCTGCTAGTAGATGGCACTGGGAAATCTTGGAGGCTGAATGCCTTAATGCTGCTGGTATTTTAGATGCCAAACAATCTATGATATATTTATTTCCTCTACTTTGAGCAGTGGCGAACCATCAGGGCCTTCAAGGTATTCAGAGAATACCCTGGAACACTCAGATAAAACAAACAAAACATCGATTTAATTATATAAATAAAATGTAATAAAATGTAGCCTATATAAAATGAATAAATGAGAATCATATCTGTGTTGTTGATCTGTAATATCACAGTGTTACGTTGATTTGTTTGTCCTTCTCGGACCATGCACTACGCATTTCAGTGGTTTTGTGTTAGAAAAGAAAGCAACCAATTAGATCTCGTTCTGGGTCTCTGGGTAGAATATCCTTCAACCAAGGTATTCTACATCCTTGATAGAATGCCCTGTCCGTTGCACTGAATGAGAGCGTACGTTTGGACTGACAGTTTGATCAACCAATCATATATTCATTTGTAGCCAATGGGCGTATTCTTTCAGAGTTTCCCTCGGTTCCAGGGTACTCTAGTCTAGAAGTTTCGCTATACTGGCTCGAGACAGAGGATAGATGAATGCGACGAAGCAATTCATGCCGTTTTATTGTTTTTAACGTTGAAATGACAAGTGCAACAGGTGAATATGAAGTTGTTGCGGAATTGTTGTGAGTACCCTTTTCAAGACGACAATTCAGTGAAAAGACGGACATTATAATGCCGCGGACGGGCGGGGGGGGCGGGTCTACAGAAAGTCCAGTTGTGATAGACACGGTTCGCCACTGACTTTAAGGCACAACACAGTTAACACAGAAGGTAAATAGACATCAGTCACACGTGTCAGGACATTTTGTGATTCACATTTAGATAGCTTTATTCACGGTAATCAAATGTGCCGTAAGACTTGACAAATGTCAATGTAACCAACAAAGAAGCATAGATCGCATTCATAGATGTTTTAGGATGGTTTAGTCCATTTTGGCACCACACTTAGATGAAGCACTCCATGGTCCAGTGGGTTTACACACATTCTACAGTATGAATTCTTGTGGAGAGTTCATTTTGAGCTCTTCACCTCAGCTTCAACCCATGAAGCAGAAACGGTAGCATAAATAGCACTTGAGGAAGTCATGTTGAAAGCACCAAGATTAAAAAAACAAGTGATGTTTTGATTCACCTTATTATAAGATGATATAAAACTTGATCTCTCTCTCTCCCTTATTTGTGGGACGGGTGGCGCAGTGGTCTGTGCATCTGATCATCAGATCAAGGGGGGGTGGTGCTGGGGAACTCCAGTTCGAAACCCGCTCCTGCCGCCACTGCGTCAGGCCGTTGTGTCCTTGGGCAAGACACTTCACCCGGATTTGCTCCTGTGGGTAATGTCCACAGTACATGTATGATATCAATGTGTACTTGTAAAATAAAAGCCCCTCGATGACTTCGAGGCGTGAAGATGGACGGTGTGGCGCAGTGCAATGATCATCATCAAGTGGTGAAACCCGCCGCTGCTGCGTCTGCGTCCACAGTGGTGACCATTGCATGAATGATATGTGTATTTGTAAAGCGCTTTGAGCATCTGGAAAAGCGCTATAATAAATGTAAGGAATTATTATTATTATTGGTGTTACAGATTGTTAAAAGTCCCTTTTATCTCATATAAAATGAGAGGAACATCTAGCATTCCTCATACTTTTGCTGCCATCAGCTTCAGAGCAGTATGGTGAGTTTGGAATTGTTGCTGTAGCCACATGGCCATCACGTATCTTACGAATAACTGTATTTCACTGCTATAGGGGTTCAATGCCCTGCTTTTTATTCGGTTGTCACAGGCTCAGTCAGGCAAGCCGATGGTGCAGAAAGGTTCTGGGCTGATGAACAAGCACACAGGCCTTCTAATTACAGCAATACTCTCTCTATTCAAGCCTGTGTGATAGTCGGAGACACAATTAGTCTTGACTAGCAAAGAGCCCTCTTGTGCCTGTCTTTTACCTGCTCCCAGTCCTGCCTTCTAATTCAATTTTACAAGTAGCAAATATGATTGCCATGTGGATTCTAGACAAAATTGATCATACTGCTCCTTTGTTGTCATCTTGTAATTGAGTCACAGATGAGTGAATATCCTCCCCCCCACGTGTAGCCCTGATGAAGATAGGCTACACGGGAGATTCGCAGGTACTGTCATCCTACTCACGTCATCACAACAAAACCGCACATCTGTGAGGGCCAAGGCATGTAGAGTGCATGTTTCATCAGCTCTTTTCTCTGCTCACAATAGGTGGCAGGATGGCAAGTTGGAACCAATAGAAGCCAAAACTGCTCTATTTGCAGACATACTGCATGTGCTTGCTATACTCTAAAACAAATACATACCATACCAAGAAAGAGGGCCAATAAATATCATATTCCTACCCTAAAATCCTTAAGCAGTGCCATTGCAATTTGATGTTATTAAAATCACCTCCATCATATGTTAGTGAAAATGCTTGAAAAGCATCTGCTGGCCAGGGGGTGTAGGGTAGTGTTTTCAATGCAACAAAGTTATTTTTTGTATCTTTTTTAGTATTTGTAAGTAGCTGTTCATCTTATTGTGCTTTTCCTATTCAAGTTGCATCATTTCAAACAAAAGTAACCTATCTGAGAAAGTAACAAAGAAAAGATCAAAATCTAAAATAGAAACACCATTATTATACTTAACATAACGATATCTCGGCAAAAGGTACAAAAAAGCTGCTCAATATATAAATATTAAATGTGATATTCATGGCTAAATGTATCACAGCTGAATAGTTGTATATGTAACCTTACTACTGTAATAAGTCTATGCTGAGGAAGGTCAAAGTTTTATTGTTTATGTGCACTGGCTGCATAGAGATGGAACATATCTTTAGACAGTTTAGACATAGGTCTCTGTGGTCTTATATATAGAATATAAACAAGTAAATGCACCTTATTTTGGTGCTTATACATTTCCATTATATTCCATATTCCATTTCTTCAATGCCTTTAGCAAAGACAAAACCTAGTAATATTCACATTACTAACATACAAGCACAAAAACAAGACAATGGGTACCTGCTCTATTACATTATAAGACATGATAGCAAAATAGTGGGGTTTCAAAGACAAGAGATCCCAGACTCTTTCTCTAATTATGGTCAATTATGTAGAGTTAATAAACCATTATACCACAGTCCCCAGGAAATGGAGGATTTCAGCATTATCAGTGTTTTAGGGTAATTAGTCTGCTTTTGAGGACGTATATTTCAGCCACTCCCTCTCATTCCACTCATGTCCCAGTCTAAGAGTTTAAACATTTCAGAGGTCACATTCCTCCACCTGAAATGTCCTTCTTGATCAGAAGTATTTTGGCTTTTTTTGTCCAACACAACACTGATTTTCCATGTAATGGCTTTTTAGAAATCCCAGTGAATAGCATCTGGAATATTAAGTCAAAACACCCTATTCCCGCCACATTCAGAACACGCCAGCTATAAAGCTTTGACACAAAGTCAAGGTCACTACTTAAACACAACAGAGACCCAAGGATTTGCTGGCATTGTCATGCAAGATTTAGATGATTGCAAGAGGCAATTACTTCAGGGTCATGGAGCTCTTTTCACACAATAAACCGACACAACCTGATCAGGATTATGATGCTCTAATTTCCATAAATCTGCCATCACCACTACAGGAGGTGTGAATGACTGATTGTAATTGCAATTAATTTGCAACGATTAACAAACCTGCTAGGTCAAAGTGCCAATCAAAATGCAGTAACACATGGCTTTCTACTACCCTAACTCCCAGTTTGCGTCAGTTGAGATGCAGATGACAATTCCCTGACACAATGTTTCCCTTTTTATGAACCCTGTTATATTTCTCCAAGTACTGTTTTTTACTTCAAATATATAAATCAGCACACCTCCTTCAGATGTTGATCGTTTTTCAAGTGGCTTGATAAGAACATGATCAATCATAATCAAACGGCCTGTCTTTGTGACACTGACAAGTAGTATTAACCTTGTATTGTGGAGTTGATGCCTGTTACAGTGATATCTCTATATATATATATATATATGCAGCAGAGGCAAAATCCTTGCTATATCTGTCCTTCAGCAGCACATGATAGAAGCGTATCAAAATAATGAAATCGAGATCCCGGATTGGTATTTGGTACTCGCAAAGATGGACGCATCACACTGCAAGTACGACTAAGATATATTCACATACGCAAACACACGTGTGCAAATTCTTTTTGCACATAGCGATCTTTTACACAATAAAACCATTCCTTTTGCTGCTATTTTCCTACTTGAGAAGGTTAGTTGAAAAGATGAATGTGGCACGGTTGTAATGCCTTGGACAAACACTGATCCAGGAGCATTAATGTTTGCTATCCATTTCATTGCCAAACCAAGTGTTCATATTCATCTATTTGTCAACAGGGGAGCTATCTGTGGATAGTTTGGGGAGGGTTCGGGTATACAATATTCCATGTATCACCAGGAGACAGCTACACCAGTGGAATAATTAATTGTGCTGTTTCTAGCGTGAACAAACGCTTTCGCCTGGTGCCATAATAATCCAATTTTAAATCCATCCTGATTGTTTTAATGCTTTGAGCTCAACCCAGATTAGAGACAAGTTATTGGTTTGTACCTGGCTTTGTTTAGAATCACAAGTCAGCTGTTGCTCGGTGCTGAAACTTTCTGGGTAAACGAGATAGCAATGTTGATTATCAACCGTGGCGTCTGTTCCTGTGCACCTGTCTAAAGGGATATTCCCCATGAGGCGAGTCTGTGTGATCCCTACCCAATAGAGATAATGGGATTGTGGACAGCCGTGCATCAAACGGAAATGCTTGGTCTAATTTGTATTTGTGGCTCGTCATTTGTTTTGATATTTGCTTCTTCCTCAATTCAAAAGTCATGTACTGATGTGGTAGTATGTCTTCCCCCGGAACAATGATACTGCATTAAGAAATTATTTTACATGTTGCTTTACAGTGGGGAATGAAGGCAAAGGAAAGTTTTTCGGCCTCAATCCGTATAATAATACATCTTGAACGATGATGCGGTAAAAAATCAAGGT
This sequence comes from Gymnodraco acuticeps, assembly GCF_902827175.1. NCBI lineage: Eukaryota > Metazoa > Chordata > Actinopteri > Perciformes > Bathydraconidae > Gymnodraco > Gymnodraco acuticeps. Next base: position 1,471,797 of record NW_022992149.1, on the reverse strand, counting down.
CAACACATATATACTGACAGAGCAGTGCTTTGCCCACACAATTGAAAACAATATGTCACACATATCTGTTCATCAGACAAGAAGCGGGCTGTTATTGCACAGCACTTGCATTTTTCACTCAGCCAGCAGCATAAAAGATGGAGTTGTGACACCGAATAAGAGTTATGGAAGCAGATCAGACTAATAAATAGTGTCCAGCAACAGAAAGGAGACGGGTGCATTAGTTTAATTCACTTACAGTACATAATGCTAGAGAGGCTGTCAGTGCCAAAAGCTGTGTCAGTCTACAGCTTCTGAGATAGAGGCTCCACAATAGAGCCATTTACTTCCTAACCAAAGGTATAGGATTGTAAATGCCTTGTTCTGCATTTGGATGAAGCTCAAACTGGGATTCAGAGAAATTAATATTGCATATTAAATAAATCGTTCATATTTAATTTTTGATTACGATTTATGAATTGACTCACACACTATAAGTGATAACTTTAAATCTTATACTTAAATGTGTCCTTCTCTAACCATAATACATTCACATCATATATTACCATTCACACGTACTTCTGAACTTCTGCCAACTAAAACCAATACTTTCTTAACTGAGCCTTTATACAGAGTAGGGAGACAAAACTGGAAAAAAAAGGCTTTTCTTTTCACCATCATGTCAAAAACATCCCGGCCATTTGTCTTTGCAAACATAAACAAAGTTATTTGTATCAGACACAAAAGGATTGGGCCACATGCGAGAATCAGCCTTGAACAGCTTTGAATAGAAAGATGTCGTTGACGCTGAATGGTGATTGATGAGTATTCCTCAGAGAAAATGGAAGTGTGTCTGACGATGCATGTATAGCTGCCCAATGAAAAGAATAGCTGAGGAAGTGTCCGTGCCGAGCTGTGAGTATCCCTCTGATACATAATAAACGAGATGGGGTTGGTGTTTCAAGACACGTTGGCTTAGACCCTGCGCACTATATACATACATACATTTTATATCATATTTCTATAAATCTGAAAATAGATTATGATGGTTGTGGTCTGTTGAGTGTGAAAAACAATTCATGCCGATGTCACAAATAGTCATTGGTGCATTATGAAAGGCGCTGTCATACTGTGGGACAGACGCCCACGGCAAGGCATCTTAGAGAACACATTCAAGCAAAGAAAACATGCACACACATATTGTCCACTGCCCTTCGGGGCTCAATTTACCACATCACTGTGTTATTAAAGGCAAGTGGTTGCCTTGGGCCAGTTTCAAACTGACAAACAAGTAAGAGAGCAGCAGAATCAAAACTAACATCCACATACTCTTGATTCTTAAGCTGCATTCATTTGACACACGGAAAAACGTCTCGGTGATGATGTTGTGTTTTTATGGAGAGAGCGGTAACGCAAGGCTACCCTTGGTAACTCTTCTCCCAACTAAGCGTTGAGCAAAGAGAACATCACGTTTCATGTTATTGCATCTGAATGCATCACATTCATACGGAGCCCCCTAGGGGACATGGAGAAGAAAAAAAATTATTTGAAAAAAATAATAATGTTTTGCGAGATCTCGCAATACTTTTGCGAGATCTCGCAAAACCCCGTTGCAGTTTGTAGACGGTCCCTAAGCACTCCTCTCCCTCCTCCAGTTGCGGATTGTGACAAATTATTGATGTTTAGCTCGGATGACGGCGCGTATCGAACTGTTTTGATAAAAACGACTCTGTAGCTCGTTGTCTACCTTGCGATGATTGTCAAGTCATGTTGTTTGTATTTTTACAACGTTATGTTCATGAGTTATTGATCCGCGAAATTCGAATCTGTCAATAACTCAGCTCAGAGGAACGTGCATGTCCCCTCGCTCTGAGTGTTTTCTTGAGGTGTCTTCACTTATGTGAAACCCTTTATATATACAGTCTATGTGTGAAACCCCTGCCTATTGCCAAGCACTGATGTTATATCTTTATATTTAAGGCCAAGCTCAAAGTAAAATCGATGAACCACTCCATTGTTGTGGTTTCTGTGTTGCCGTAGCAGCCGAACTGACCAAGAAGTACTAAATGAAAAGTATTGCGAGATCTCGCAAAGGGGTTTTGCGAGATCTCGCAAAAGTATTGCGAGATCTCGCAAAAGTATTGCGAGATCTCGCAAAGGTTTTGCGATATCTCGCAAAGGTTTTGCGATATCTCGCAAAACTTTTTTTTTTTTTTTCTGTTCACATTTTTTTCTTTTTTTCTTCTCCATGTCCCCTAGGGGGCTCCGTAAATTCACATTTGACAACCTGCAAAAAAATATTTTGAAAAAAGTGTTTGACTTTGAGGTTAAGCTACAGATTAAATGTTACACCTGTGGTGGGGAAATGTTTTATCAATGATAATTATAGGAAATTGACAGTTTTATTTTTTTACCATAAAACGGGATATCAAGATGACTCTGATTGTTAAACACAATGTTGGTTTGTTTTTTGTATGTATTCATGTAAGAAGGATATATTGTACCTGTTGATTGGATTTGTGTTTAACAATTATGGTAACTAACCAAACTCTACTAAATGTTAGTGGCCAGATGTATGCAAGCGTGGAAACATACTACCATTTCTTACTATACTCTTACTACTTTTAAATCCAGGCTGAAGACATATCTTTCTGTCGCTGCTTTTAATTGAAACTGAGCCGTTGTGTTCATCAGTAAAGTGGAACTTCTGTGTGAACTATTCATATCTTAAACTGCACTGTAACTTTTTATTCATGTACTTTTTATGCATGTACTTTTTATTCATGTACTTTTTATTCATGTCTTTTTTATTTTAATGTTTCTTTTATTATCTTTTACTGTTTTTAAATGCCTTTGTCTGAATGTCTTTCATTTTTGTAAAGCACCTTGAATTGCCTTGTGTTGAAAGGTGCTATATAAATAACCTTGCCTTGCCTTGCCTTACCATCTGCAGACACATTTCCCACATGCACAGTATAACAAGATGACATATTCCAAAACCAAGCTCTTTTGTTTGATGCATTTGACTGAAGTCAAATAAAAGAATAAAAGGTTCATGTGATTGCAGCCGCTTAATGAATGTTTGACCAAGGATTGGGAAAATGTACATACAAAGTCAACATATCACTCTTGATGTATACAACAGTATTTCACCAATATGAACTACTGAAATTATAATAGTAGCACTTGTTTAATTTGATTACAATGTCATTATTTCACTATTTAAAATAAAAGCATGAGAATGTATACTGCTGGAAACACTACTTTAAAACACAAGCTTACAAGTCAATCAACAAAACAGATTGAGGAATGACTATTGGCACCCCATTCTGAGGGAAGTGGTACATTTGTTTTTTACAACCTTGCTAGTTCAAGGAGAAAGTGCTTGTTGAATTCCAGGAATAGTGACACAGTGTGATTTATTTGTCCATAAAAGACATGCCAGGAATACATACAGCAGGAATACATCAATGCAGAAATGACAATGCGAGTGAAAGATGATGGAAATGATAGAAACGTTTGGCAATCACTGTCATGTTTAGCCAAATGGGTTGGTTTTCATGTGGTAAACAAAGCATGCAAGTGCAAACCATTTAAATATCAGTTTGTTGCACATTCAATATGTCATATTAGTCGACATCAGTCCCTGTAGAATGGAAGAATGGAAGAAGAATGGACTGATCGTTGGGTAAATCACTTTGGGAGTGCGTTTGTGGTTATCAGAGACTGTTCAGCTGAGTGTTTTATTTAGAGAGAATTTTCTTTCAATGGGTATGTTGTTTGTAAAGATGTATGCTTATATCTGCATGTGTTGCTTGTTAAATCCATCATCAGGTGTCTATGTAAGGTACTTGATATCTCTAGGAACTGGATTGTAACAACTCTGTACATTGTAACAAGATAATGTACATGCTCTCATATGAACAGCACCTGTCACTCAGATGTTCCCAGATACAAACAGTGTGGTTGGTTGAACCAATACAGATGTAACTACAAACCAAATGTACTCAGCAAGTCTCTGCTTTGTTATAACTGTCATGTCAAGTCAGCACAAAATCTAGCTTCAATTTCACCCTTGTGTGAAGGTTGTTATTCCTACTAATGTTTGGGTGAGTTTCCCGGCCATTAGTCCTTTCACAAAGTTTCTACTGCCTTGTCAGAAGGCCTTCCTTCCCAATTACTGCCACTGCAGAGGCCCTAGATATGCACTCAGATTCAACAATTAACGCTTTGCACCAGTGCTCTGGACAGTGACCCCCTGTGTAGTCTTGATGGCTCCCTATTGCTTCAGAGTCTGTCTGGAGGGGACAAGGGATCTACTTTGAGCTTGACCATTACTTTAACAGTTTTTTTTCCCCATGGCCAGGGAATTCTAACCAGTAAGCATCACGCCTTAGAATATGACAGGTGATGGATGTAATATGGTTGCATTAAACCGTTTTATATGACAGTGTTCATTTTCTGTGTTTCTTTTTTCTTAAAGTTAAAGTTGCATGATTTTAGGTTCAAATGTGCTACAATGTGATTTTTCTGGTATAAAGGAGATAATTTTTAGGGATGAGAAGACACCGTCACATGTCATCATGTCCAATAAGAAAGTAAAGTAAAGATAGAGGGTGGGGGCGGGCGTCGGTATTTCACTAATGCCTTTGTGCAGTCATCATATTTCAAATTGATTGACCCCAAAAAAGTCACTCTTCGTCAATTATTCAGTCCCAGATCCATCATAATTTGAAAAGGCGGTAGCCAATGACAATCCTGATGGTTATGGAAATAGACATTGTCTTTGTGTAGCTATACTTAAAGGTTGTTATGGAAGGCTGTTTATCAAGCCTCTTCACCCTCTGCTGAATTGGCAATGATTTAGAACGGTCGTCTTTGTTCGCTTACTCCTTGATAGAAGTATTTAAAAATTAAATTAGTTTCTAACTGAATCAGTCTCAATAGAGTATTTCTTAATACTTTGAAAAATCCGAACACAGAACTGTATACCAGTAGCTCTGCTGTGGGCGTCTAGATATCAATATTTTATTCAAGAGCTCCATTCTGCTCTCAGGCACACCGCATGCGCTACTTAATTGTATTCAAGAGCATCATTGTCCTCTACCCTGAGGAAGGTTAAGAGGTTTTTTTCTCTTTTTTTTTGTGTCATTTATTTTGTACCACTGTTACCTAATATTAACATGGTGTATTTCTCCATTTTTAACACAATTGACTATTGTCAACAACTCAGTATTTCAGATTATATTAAATATTTAGCTTTTAATCTTTTTAATGATGTTTGTGATTTTCTCTGATGATTAATGTGCAGTTACTTTGTCTGATGGGTACTGATTGCAAATAAATTACAGGATTCAAGAGATTTCTTTATGATTATGGTTTTTATATATTCTTTTAATGACGAGTCATTCATACCTATGCTGCAGGTTTAACCGTATAATTTAGATGTTTAAGTTATAAAATGAAAATACTTCTCGTTTAAAATAAATAACAAACATCTTGTCCAAGGATAGACCTTCTACATTGTATGAGCTTTATTGTTTCGCATTAACATAACATTTAACTTTATGCCTTTAAGGCAATTTAGAAAACAGATCATAGGTATCTAACCAACAAATGTAACACACAGCCCTGTGTCCCCAGATTATAGACACTTCATAATGAACATCTGCCTCTGATAAACACCTCATCAAAGGATGATTATATTGTACCTGATGAATTTATAAGTCCTTTGAATCATGCCTCATTACTTTTAGCGATGAAGGTGAAAGGCAGTTCTATAGTTTTGTTTTGTCTCCTGCTAGTCTGTGATTTTGCCAAGATGATCTTAAAGAAAGATTAATAGGGCTACAGATTAAGAAGATAAATCCCTCTTGAACAGGAAGAAGAGGGCTTTCATGGCTCGAGACACTGAGAAAGCTAAAACTGTACAGAAGTGTCACACTCCCAGGTTTATGTCACGGTTTTAGTGTTGTCTGTCTGGTTATGGGTTTTGTAAGTCTGTTCATTCGGTGTTTTGTCTTCCTCCTTGTGTTTTGTCTGGTCCTCCTCCCTGTCGTTAGTTTCTCTGGTGTGTCTGATTGTCTCATTGTGTTCACCTGTTGCCCTTGTGTTTCTCCCTCCCCTGCCCAGCTGTGTCTTGTCCTGTGATTATCCTTCTGTGTATTTAGTCTTCCCCTGTGTTCCATGTCGGTTTATTGTTTTCCCTCCATGTTATTCCACGGTCCATGTTCCTTGTGCTATTCGTTTGTTTTGGGATATTTTGGATACTGCCTTTTTGACACAGCATTTATTATTTAATAAAGCTCGCTTTTTGTTAAATTCTGCATTTGGGTCCTACCTTTTCCACGCATCCTGACAAGAAGGAGCTGAAAAAAGAGCTACAGGCAGCCAAGGAGAAATACAGAGACAAGTTGGAGAGTCGTCTGGAAGCCAATAGCTCTCGAGAGGTGTGGGGATGGGTGAGAAAAATCACAGGGTACAAACAATCAAGCACCTCTGTGCAAGGGACCCCTGAAGGTGTGAATGAGCTAAACCTGTTCTTCAATAGGTTTAACCATCCCATCTCCAGCTCAACAGGACATCAGGGGTTCCCAAACCCTGGCACCACTACTCCCCCTTCCTCTCCAAACACACCCAACACCACTCCAGGGGGGGCATCAGCCACTCCCAGCAGTTTCACACCCTAATAATCACCACTGGACAAGTTAGGAATCAGCTCTCGAAGATCAACGTGAGGAAGGCAAGGGGGCCAGACAACACCAACCCCCGAGTGCTCAAGGCGTGTGCCGGTCAATTAGCAGGAGTTTTTCAGCACCTCTTCAGTCTCTCCTTAGCCGCATTCACACCGCAGGACTTTCCCTGGTACTTTGGTTCTTTAGTTCCGTTAGTACCAATAATGTCACGTTCACACCGCCGGGACTACTCAGTGCCGGGAACTCTTTTGGCCATTTTCAGTCCCTGCTAGAGAGGTGGTACGAACCTGTTGATAAAAGAGTGCCAATTTATATTCTATTTCTATTGTCTGGGCGAATTGCAAACCACGCCTCGTTAGACTCTGAATTTTTGTTGTTAGGCAGCCATTTTTTTCCTCGCTACAAATCCACATCCACACCTGAGCGAGTAGTTTTTTTGTACTTTAAAGCAGTTATGACCACACGTACTACAACACCGGAGCGGTGGAATGATGAGGAAGTGTCGGCGCTTCTGGCAATTTACTCTGAGGATGGGATGCAGCAGCTTCTACAGAAAGCAGTTCCCAACTCCAAATGTTTTGAGCGATGTTCGCAAAAGCTACTTGAGCTGGGAATCGTGCACAGTGCACACGGATGCCGGGTAAAAATAAAGAAACTCAGGCAGGACTATAAAAAAATTAAAGACCACAATAATAAGAGTGGCAACGATTTTCTATTGTTATTATATATATATATATTGCCACTGTTCTTTAATACTGACACCTAACTTGCACTAAGGTGTGTCTGCTGCTATATATATTGCCACTGTTACATTGTTTTGAAACTACTTACACTGTATTTTACATTTCACACTTTTATTTAACTTCAATTTACATGCATACGACACACCTGGAACAGCGTGATGCCGTTATTGTTATGTCTTGACTGTGCAATAAAACAAACAAACTGGCGAAGCTTTATTTATTGTGTCCCACCCATAGGGTCCCACCCCAAATTTGCAGAATAGAAGAATGTGAGAGCAGACAGGTGTCGGTGGTTGAATGTATCTACAATGTTGCAACCTTGTGCAGCAATGGCAGGGGCAGAAACATAGGTCTTAGACACATAAACACAAGTAATTTATCATGTCATTTGTTTTAGATAAATAAGGGAAAAACACCAAACAAGGGTTAATGTCCTTTTCCAAAATCAGCCTGAGGGGGTAATATATAATAAATACATAAAGATAAAGTCCATTGTTATAATGGGGTATTTTATTTGTAAATTACCCATATTACCCTTATGAACTCCATCATGTCTGACGTCGGAAAGTAAACAAACGCTTCATACAGCGGGTGGGCTTTATACCCCATCCCCCGTGTAGTTCTTCTTCTCTCGTTTTTTTTGTACTCGCCATGAAGTGGTTTTGCGGCCTGCCAGTAAACCCAGAGAAGAAGAAGACGAAGTGACGTCAGCGTAATCTTGCCTCAGGGAAAGTACTGTGGTGTGAATGCGATTGGCACTAGCCCCCTGGCGGATTCAGTGCCGTGGTACTTTAGTGCCGGCACTAGAGTATGGCAAGTCCTGTGTGAAAGCGGCTCTTGAAGCTGATGAAGGTGCCGGACATCTGGAAGACCTCCTGCATTGTCTCGGTGCCCAAAAAGACATGCCCCAGCACTCCAGGAGACTACAGGCCTGTTGCTCTGACTTCACACGTCATGAAGATCTTTGAGAGACTGATTCTGCAGCACCTCAAACCCCTTGTGTGTGACTCCATGGACCCTCTACAGTTTGCCTACCAGGAAAACATTGGTAGAGGATGCTATCATCTACATGCTCCACAGAGCCTACACACAGCTGGAGAAGCCGCACAGCTCACTAAGAATTCTGTTCTTCGACTTCTCCAGCGCCTTCAACACGATCCAGCCACACCTGCTAGCTGAGAAGCTGTCAGTGATGCAGGTGGATCACAGCATGGTGGCCTGGATCACAGACTACCTCTCCAGCAGACCTCAGTATGTCAGACTGAAGGGCAGCATGTCTGATGTGCTGCTGAGCAACACCGGAGCCCCCCAAGGAACTATGCTGTCACCATTTCTGTTCACCCTCTACACCTCCGACTTCCGCTTCAACTCCAGTTCATGCCACCTACAGAAGTTCTCTGACGACTCCTCCATTGTCAGCTGCATCACAGATGACAATGAGGAGGGCCCTGGTTGAGAACTTCGTAGGCTGGTGTGACAACAATCACCTCCAGCTCAACATCAGCAAGACTAAGGAGCTGGTGGTGGACTTCAGGCGGAGCAGGAAGAGGCCTCTGACCCCCATCACCATCAGGGGGGAGGATGTGGAGGTGGTGAACAGCTACAAGTTCCTGGGAGTGCACTTAAACAATAAACTGGACTGGACAGACAACACTGATGCTCTCTTCAGGAAGGGACAGAGCAAGCTGTTCTTCCTGAGGAGGCTCAGGTCATTCAATGTGTGCACGAGGCTGCTGCAGATGTTCTACCAGTCTGTGGTGGCCAGTGTGCTCTTCTTTGCCGTGGTGTGCTGGGGTGGAAACACAAACACTAGGGACACTGGCAGGCTGAACAAGCTCGTGAGGAAGGCTAGCTCTGTAGTGGGAACAACTGGACAATCTGGAGGAGGTGTCAGAGGGGAGGACAAGGAGGAAGCTCAACAGTATCCTAGAGAACCCCTCCCACCCACTCCATGCAGAGCTAGTGAAGATGAGGAGTACGTTCAGCCACAGACTCATCCCTCCACGATACAGCACCAAGCGCCTCGGACAGTCCTTTGCCTGTAGCCATCAGGCTGCACAACAAGGGGTCAATAATGTAAAAATAATAATAATAATAAAATAAAATCACTGGACATAAATATACACTATTTCCACAACCCATGTTAATATATTAGTAGTAGACCAAATATGTAGATATGTCACTATATGTAGAGATGTCCATTTTCACTTGTCACTTTAACTCATTTCGTACCTCATAATTTATATGACCAATTATGTATATATTCTGACAGTTATTTTACTCATCTCCTATTTCATAGTCTTTTATTATTATATAATATATTAAAAATATTTGTTTTCCTGATTTGATTTTTGATTTTATTAATCTGTGTGAATCTGTGCTGTCCTGTTTGTCACGCTTACCCTGTTGCTGCTTGTACAACTGAATTTCCCCACGGGAATTAATAAAGGTCCATCTTATCTATCTTATCTTATATTATTGGATAATAGTAGTAAGCTGTGTGACATCAATGGCTTCAAACAGCACCAAATTCAAGTTGGATTGTGGCAGAACACCTTACTTTTAAAACAAAGGAACAAAGGATTGTGGACCCAGCAGCTTTCCGAGATTGAGAACTCTTCAGTATCAGTACTACCTCTATTGTTATTTCAAGGCCAACCAAAGGAAATCTTGGGGGATTAGACCAGCAAAACCAGCAAGGTCAGGAAAACTCTAGCACATCATATTCAATGGGGTCCCTTGAGCATATCAGCAACAATATCACGTGTATCTTCCTATTCCTATTCTAATCCTAAAAAACTATTTTCCATCTTCTCCACCCTCTTGGACCCTCCAAAAGCCCCTCCCCCCTCCTCACTTCTGTCAAGCGACTTTGTTACCCACTTTGAAAAAAAGGTTGATGATATTCGCTCTTCTTTTTCTGACTCACCTTTACTCACCGCTGGGTCACCAGACCCTCCTTCCACCAACACACTAACCTCCTTTTCCCCTCTCTCTCCAAGTGAGGTTCTTACCCTCATTACCTCTGCCCGCCCTACCACCTGTCCTCTGGACTCTATCCCTTCAAACCTCCTTCAGACTATCGCTCCTGATATTCTACCGTTTCTCACCCATTTCATCAACACTTCTCTAACTTCTGGTCACTTTCCAAACAGTCTCAAGGAGGCAAGAGTAAACCCTCTCCTAAAGAAACCCACTCTCAACCCGTCTGATGTTATAAACTACAGGCCTGTCTCTCTCCTCCCGTTCCTGTCTAAAACACTTGAACGCGCTGTCTTTAAACAACTCTCCAGTTATCTCCATCAGAACAACCTTCTGGATCCGCACCAGTCTGGTTTCAAGGCAGGTCACTCCACAGAAACTGCTCTCATTGCTGTCACGGAGGAACTGCACACTGCCAAAACTGCATCCCTCTCCTCTGTCATCATCCTGTTGGACCTGTCTGCTGCATTCGACACGGTGAATCATCAGATCCTCCTTCGCACTCTCCAAAAACTTGGAGTTTCAGGCTCTGCACTTTCCTCCTCACCTCATAACTGAAAGACCGTACCTACAGGGTGACTTGGAGAGGGTCTGAGTCCGACCCTTGTCAATTAACTACAGGGGTCCCTCAGGGCTCTGTTCTTGGTCCCCTCCTCTTCTCCCTGTACACAAATTCGCTCGGATCAGTCATTAGCCCGCATGGTTTTTCTTACCACTGCTACGCTGACGACACTCAATTAATTCTGTCCTTTCCCCGCTCAGAGACCCAGGTCGTCGCACGCATCTCTGCTTGTCTAGCTGACATCTCTCAGTGGATGTCTGCTCATCACCTCAAGCTCAACCTTGACAAGACTGAGCTGCTCTTCCTTCCGGGAAAAGATTGTCCCACTCTTGACCTAACAATCAACATCGGCACCTCAGTTGTTTCCCCGACTCAGACTGCAAGGAATCTGGGTGTGACCCTAGATAACAACCTGTCCTTCACTGCAAACATCGCTGCTACAACCCGTTGCTGCAGATACACGCTTTACAACATCAGGAAGATACGTCCCCAGCTGACACAGAAAGTGACTCAGGTTCTGGTCCAGGCTCTCGTCATCTCACGCCTAGACTACTGCAACTCCCTCCTGGCTGGTCTACCTGCATGTGCCATCCGACCTCTGCAGCTCATCCAGAATGCAGCGGCTCGTCTGGTCTTCAACCTTCCTAAATGTTCCCACACCACTCCGCTCCTCCGCTCCCTTCACTGGCTTCCGGTAACTGCTAGAATCCACTTCAAGACACTGGTACTTGCTTACCATGCTGCTGTCCATCCAGGACATGGTTAAACCGTACACCCCAGCGTGTGCACTACGCTCTGCATCAGCCAAACGACTCGCTGCACCCTCGCTGCGAGGGGGAACCAAGTTCCCATCGGCGAAAACACATGGGTTTGCTGTCCTGGCTCCAGGATGGTGGAATGAGCTCCCCATTGACATCAGGACGGCAGATAGCTTGCACATCTTCTGGCGCAAACTGAAAACTCATCTCTTTCGACTCCACTTCGAGCGATATAACTATTAACGAAGCACTTTTATACTAATAAAGGACTAGCTTATCTAAAGCCAGTTGAGTAGCAATTGAAATGTTTGGCTCTATGAAGCCTGATGTACTTATATGATTCTGTTTTCTTCAAGTTTGTATTTTGTTGGTCGAACGCACTTATTGTAAGTCGCTTTGGATAAAAGCGTCAGCTAAATGCAATGTAATGTAATGTATTTTGCATGCAAGGAAATGTACGAATTGTTATCAAAATGATCAGTAAATGAAGACCTAAACGTAGGCAGAATCAGAGGGAGAATGGATATGAAAAAATATATTGATACGGTTCCCTTGGAATGAAAGGGGATGTCTGGGAGGTTAAGGAAGAGGAGAAAAGGGGAAGCTGGTGACTAGTGAAGCTTGGCGGATCAGGCATTAGGGCTGGATTTATGAGTGGCTGATCAAGCCATCTCGAAAGCTAGCAAGCGTTGGGTTGGGTTGCTGAATAGTAGACATTTACTGGCAGGCAGGCAGGCAGGCAATGATCCTGTGGCTCAGGGAGACAAGGTTGAAGATTAACCTACAAAATAAACAACTGATAACTAGAAAAACTATTTAAGAAGCCGGGGACGTGAGCTAACATCATGGTTGTAACAATGATCTGACAATAGGTAACCTAATTTAGGCAAAAGTTGATCTCCTATGTAGAAGGTAAACTTAGGTTTGGACCAACGTTACCCAATTTTATTTTACCACCTTGCAATGAGAATAGAACAAGGTGCTTCGTGAAAATTATGTGAGCTTTGTTTTCAATATTGCATGAAAATTATAAAATATCATCCTTTATATGATGTTTATTTGAAACCCTATGCGACTTTGTAGGAGTTGACCTTTTTTTATAATTCACTTTGCTCGGCTCTTAGCACAAATATGTAATGTTCCAGCAGCGGAAAACATCCATCTGTTAGAGTGGGTTTGATGTTTGCTGTTCTCATAACAAGTTATACAAATATGCAAATTGTTTATTACATTCTGGAGCTCTCAAAAAGGTTTTTATTTCAGACATGTGGCTTGGAAAAAATTGAAATGTTGTATATCGTTCATACATTGTTGTGTGAAGAATATATGCAACATGAAAATAGCAAAAGTGCTGAAAAACATTTACCATTTAGTTTTTTTCTTGACCCTCAATATTTCACTGAAGGACAGAATATGTCTTACATTGGGGCTTTGTGCAAAAGGGCTTATTTTTGCAAATGTATGTGCCCAGTCAATGCAGGTTAGTCTTCTGTTCAAACTCAATAGGAGGCAACATCATTAAGCCTGGTAACTACATACAGAATAAAGTCTGGCATCAATCATTTATTCATGCTCCTATTCCTGACAAACACATCACATGAGCTGATGTGGAAAAATATTCTGAATGTACCGAGAGGATGGTGACAAGCAGGATAAGTGTGCTTCAAATAGAGTGTGGTCTCATAGGAATGGCGCCTGGGGCTGTGGCATCCATCTGACCATAGATAAATTACTCTGGCATATACTATACTAAAGCATGTAAACAGACCAATGCTTCATCCAATCTAGCTCTATGTGTGGGAAATCGGAGTTGGTGGGTGCCCAAAGAATGAAAGAATATGGATTTCTATGTTTATTTGTCTAAAATGCTTCTTTATCCAATATGGATTTGCTTGTTTTGGTTTCATGCAGTATACATGCACACAGTACACGCTCAATACACTCTCTGATGGAAAACGCTGGCAGGAGACGCAGTGTTCTGTTAGTCAAAACATTGATTTAGTAATGTGTCAATCTCGGCTATACCTTGTTGGTCAAATTAATTTGTCAGTCTCCTGCTTTCTTTGAGAGAACATTGCTTGCTAACTGGGGAGGACAGTTTGAAGCTGATCTGAGAGTGTTTTTTCCCAGCAAGGACCACATACAGAAATGTAAGTTCTGGACCATCAGGTTGCATCGATGCATGTAGGAGCCCCTCTGACAGTTAGTCCCCTTGGCTGTGGAGCTCAGTTCCTTTGTGGTGCAAGTGTGTGTGTGTGTGTGTGTGTGTGTGTGTGTGTGTGTGTGTGTGTGTGTGTGTGTGTGTGTGTGTGTGTGTGTGTGGGTGTGTGTGTGTGTGTGTGTGTGTGTGTGTGTGTATGTGTGTGTGTGTGTGTGTGTGTGTGTGTGTGTGTGTGTGTGTGTGTGTGTGTGTGTGTGTGTGTGTTGTATGTCTGTGATGCTATGTATGGGATTTCACACATTGAAAATGCAAGTCTTAACTGGAGCACAGAAAACATAAACCCTGCACAATTGTGGCTCCAGTGAGAGCTTTGTGTTACATTATTTATCAAGATAAAGAGTCCTGACCTTGTGTAATGCAACAATGTGAACACTGGAATAAGCAAGTATGTGTTACCAAATTCATACAGTTTAACGTGTGCTTACATTTCAAGGGACAAAGAGCCTGATACTCCTGAATAAAGCAAACTATCATAGCCGATTACATTTTCTTTGTTGAACCATTATATTTTCTTTAACCTTCTCTATTAGAATATAAACACAAACCATTGCTTCGCAAACAGCAACGGTTTGCAAATTGGACACAACAGCAGCAATACAAAAACACTGTGTCAACTTACTGTATCATTAATTCCCAAGCTAAGCTTTATCCTTCAATTAAATGGTGTGGTGGTGGGAAGTAAACAGAACAGTGAGGAAAAGGGGAGAGAAGTTTCAGGAGCTAGTGTGACTGAGATGCCAGCTAGCAAGCAGTGGTTAGCTTTCCAGATACAGCAGTTCAAGCCTCCATGCAATGAGTTTTTTTTGCTTTAAATAAGCAAATGTCACTTTGATGTCTTTAATTTTTAACCAAACTGATGTAAATAGTGTCTTTGCTAAATAACTGGGAACACTGTTTTGTTCTGGGCACAAATAATGCCACCTTTCTCACACATTAGGTTCAGGGATATAAGGACAAGTGGTACGCTTTATGAGAAGTTGGATCTTTTAAAACCTGAAACATTTAGTATTTGCAAGAAATTTCGATTTTGATAGGTCAGGTTGTTAATTATAAAAATGAAATGTAATGCTTTGAAGACAATAATGCCCGTGAGCCGGTCACCTTGTGTGCGACTAAAGACAAACAGGTAATTAACAATGACCCTTAATTATTGTACATGCCCCCTTCAATGTGCCATGTTAATAGGCATACATGTCCCAACGGATGTTTCTTTCTAACTCACACGGGCCCTTCCCTGACTCTATGGTAAATATTCTCCTTTAATCACAAGCATACATTTGCTTCACAAAAATTTGACCCGCAAGACTCACAAATTGAATTACTTAAAAGTTAACGTATACATCAAGGGATGGCACACAGTTAAAAAGGTTCAACGTATATTCCAACAAATCCTCCAACTCATACGACCAAATAGGTCGATTGTTCAAGCCCTTATTACGACTTATAATCACGTTGTTTTAAAGTTTTCGACCTATAGTGCTCCCATTGCAAACGCTCCGGTGGGTCGTATATTCACAAATAACCCTCTCTGGAAAATCCTAAATTGAAGGATAGTTAGGCCATTAAAATGCTTTTTGATTAGATTTCTAGCGAGAAGTGTATATTGTACTTTTGGAATCCACGTCCGCTGGATGTGTAGGATCTATAGTTTGATAGATATTACGAAAATGATTTGAGGTCTCGCCAGGAGAACGTGTAACGGCAGCGTCCATGTAAAGTTAGCGCCAACCCTCACGGGGTGAAAATATGTATTTCCGGTCTCGAAGTTTTCATAATAAAATTGTATTCCCCTCACTGTCAAATGATTTTAAAGCTATATATGCAGTACTCATCCACTAAAAAACATCAGTTTATCCTTGTTAGTTACACAACATTAATTTGTTTAAATTGTGTACACTTTGTGTTTTTCCCTTTCGATTCTGATAGACACATTTCTTTTTTCAGAGGTTTTGAAAAAATCGAACTACCCATAATCCTCAGCTATCGTTGAAGCTCGGTGATTGGATGTTTTAGCCGCAATGCATGTTGGGATATGGTATTTATGTGATGTGAAATCCAAAAAAAATACAAAAATAAAATAAAAGAATACTTTATTCCGGGTGTGTTTGCTTTTCTCTTTGAAAGTCATCACATAACGGCATTGTAATACACGGTTCGGCTGAATTACATATTACACATCTGCCGTAGTTCTCTATTTATAGAGCCCTGATTAGAAGACCTTTGGACAAACTGTAGATGTGTATTAATGCGTAGAACTACAATATGTGAAATATTATAGCAATATATAGACCCTCCAGAAAAACGCGATTATGCGATCAGGATTGTTTTTGTACTCCAAATATTAAGCGAAATATGTCACATTATATAATGACTGTCACTGAGTCATCATTTTGAGAAAAAGGCCTTCAAAGTTTTCTCTTCTCTGGAATCCATCGATCTGATTGATTATTAGTGGAGCAAATGATCAAAATACTACGGAGGGAAGATATTTTCGTTGGAGGGGAAGCTCGCGAGTGTGTGTGTATATGTGTGTGTGTGTGTGTGTGTGTGTGTGTGTGTGTGTGTGTGTGTGTGTGTGTGTGTGTGTGTGTGTGTGTGTGTGTGTGTGTGTGTGTGTGTGTGTTTGTGTAATTTTGAGTTTGTGTGTATTGTGTTTGTTTCCCGGGGAAAACACTCACGAGAAACACCGGCTGTTGTTGCTGCAGTGACGTTAAGTTACTCCGTTCTCCGCTTGTAATTATGCCGTTACAAGCTTCAAAGTTGTATTTATCATCTGAATTCGCCGAAACAAGTTTAATATTCTGAAAGCCAAGACTTTGTTTAATTGAAATCAGATGAAAACAAACTGTAACGGACCCTGCCGTGTTATCTATGATTACTATACTCTTACATTCATAATTTCAGCCGGAGGGAGGGGGGGCGGCGCTGCGGAAGAGCAGATTGCGAGTGAGAGGTGCCCGTCTTCGTCCCTTTACAAGCTTCAAAAATGTATTTATCGTGTGATTTTGGAAATAAAAGTTTCATATTCTGAAAGCCAAGACTTTGTTTGTTTAAAATCAAACAAAACACCCGAACCCCGAAAAAATAGTTTTTTACGTAAATCCACGTTTATTTTGAAATGAGCCGTTGCGACTTCCGACTTATTTCGATAGAGCGGGTCACATATTAATTATACTCTCATGTATGTAGATAGTATAAGAAATGTGCAGAATATGACAGTTTAATGGTGGAGGTACAGTATACACACATATTGATAGTTGTCTTGTAATACACTGTTGAGGAACCTGCGACCCAAGTTTTCATCATTGCATAACTACACCGTAGTTGTGTATATGATATGTCAATAAACCTTAGAAAATCTTGAAATCTTGAAAGGGATGTGCAAAATAGCTATTACTGTATATACAGTCTTTAATTAACTATTAGTAGAGAATAATGAGTAATGCATGTACTTTATAGGGATCTGCAGATAAATGTTTGGTAACACTTTATATTAAGGTACACAAATTAACCATCAACTTGTTGTTAATTAACATGCATATTAGCAGTATATCATATTGGCTCTTTATTAGTCATTATAAAACAATTATTAATGCCTTATTCTACATGACCATATTCTACATGTAATAGGCCAAATTAAGACCAAAACTCATGTACAACAACTTCCTTACTTGCAATAATTTTAAATTTGCCTCTGAACCTTGACAAGTGCATGTTTCAGGCTTATCAATTAACAACAGGAGGGGTCACAGACATAAGACCAGCTGTTAAATAAAGCTCTTCTGACCTTAGCTGTCATGTGGGTATATTAATGCTGCACATTATGGACACAAGCGATTTTCACCCATTTATGAATTATATGTTTTAAATTTGATAAATGTGTTTTGTATCCCCTAAACCTCCAGGGATGTACTGTTTCAACTGTTAAGCCCCAAGCCTGTTTTTCAGGCCTCAGGCTTGAAAATGACATTCCCAGAACAAATGACTATAACTTCACTTCTAAAAGGGGTAAATTAATAATCTTTTTTCTCAAAGCAATGATAAACCTGTGAGTTGGATGTAGAAAAGTCAGAATCAATATAGATTTATTTTCATTTTATTGTAAATTGAATTCAGATTGAACATAGTAAAAAAAGGTAAATTATAGTGTCTGTCCAAAGAAAACCCATAATTACTTATAGTGAAAACCACCCTTGAATGATGGGATAGTAGACTAAAAGCTTTAGGAATCCAAACTATAACATGTAATAAGTACCCTGTATCAAGATTGATGCAAAACAAGTGACATTTTACCTTTTTAGAGAGGTTTAGTAAAAAAAAAACACCTTTGGGGTCATTTGGGTGGATTTGCCGTTTCTCTGGAACCCATTGGTCGACTTTGGCGATTGACATCTCTTTTGAACCGTTAGAGCCAATATCATCGAAGGAGAAGTTCCACATACACACACACGTTACCATTGAGGAGTGAGTGTGACGCGCACGCAGTCGAAAGCTCTGAAAACTATAGGTTACTTACGTAACCCCAGTTCTCAGAGTAACATGAAGTGAGATGTCTCACTATGGGATGCGCCTCATCGCGGAGCAAACAGAAGCATCAATCTCATTACACCAATCCTGATTGGCTGGTGATCTTGACGTCAGCGTCAGGGAATTCACCCCCTATAAGTAGCTTGCGCCACGACGCATGCGTCATTCAAAATAAGCACCTCTTCTCGCTTCACCATAGCAAGGAGGGCCGTCTGGTGAGACATCTCACTTCATGTTACTCTGAGAACTGGGGTTACGTAAGTAACCTATTGTTCTCATTCATAACACTCCGTTCGATGTCTCACTATGGGAAATTGTAGCTCCCGTATTGTCAGACGAGCTTATCTCGAAAATCACCAAACCAACCAGAACTTAACAGATAGAGCTCTGACTCAACCAGGTGCCCAGCACTGCTTGAGTCACACTGGGAGCAGAACGTCCAGACTGTTAAGAGGCGGAAAAAAGTGAGGGGCGAGGACCAGCTCGCCGCTGCACCAATGTCTTGGATGGGAGACATCCTGGACAGAGCCCAGGGTGCAGCCAGACCCTGAGTCGAAAGAGCTTGCGGACCCGAGGGGGCCTGCGAACTCTGACTCGTATGGGCCCCAAAGCAATTGCTTCCATAAACCAGTGGGAGAGCCGTTGCTTAGTAACAGGCTTGCCCTTATAAGGGTTAGCCCAGGACACAAGTGCTTGGTTATTATGACGAAGCACCCTTGATCTGTCCCTGTACGTGCGTACAGCACGGGCTAGACACGGCAAATCCGGCCGCTGTTCCCCGTAGGAATACAGTGGCGGGGAGGATGCCTCAATGTCAAATGTGGTACCTGAACCAACCGCCTTAAGATAAAGGCAGGGTTGGGCTTCAACCATAGCCGCGGGAAGTCATTTGGCTCAGGGGGTGCTGCCAAAAGTGGGGAGGGAGCCGCTTAAGCGATACAAGCCGCATCAATTGTTTGTTAAAGGCGAGACACGGCAGGCAAAAACATAGTTTTTCATGCACTGGTCAATTTTGAGATGTTGTGCTATTTTGATTCCATAACATGTTTTCTTTCAGGCTTTTGGAAGGAAAACGTACAAAATACATATTTAAGTGTTCATTTTACTATAGTTTGTCTATTTGCATCTGTATATTTCTCGTAAATTCACCAAAAGTTAGCATTCTAACGTAACATAAAGTACCGCGACCGCTGTTTGCACAATGTCATCGTTGGAAAAGCTCCGTCTCTCCTGCACAATCTCATCGGATCCAAATATGGTCATTTCCTTTGTATCAGCAGCCAATCGTGAAAGTACAAAAGGGTCTTAAACCAAGAAACAAAATCTCATTGGCTGGTGTCAACTTCTGACAACGTGATTCGTTCAGATGTGTCACGTGATGTGCTAAAACACTTCCTGGTTAGCTTTCCGCTAGAAATTTAAATCTCAAAATGGCAAAAGAACGGCGAAAAAACGTTCACAGAGAAGACAACAACAATTGTCCCGAACATGAAATACCTTCACGGAGTGCGTCGAGGCGCAAGCTGTCATCCAAAGAACAGGAGGGTTTAGCTAGCGCCTCACTGCAATCTTTAAAGGTCATTTTCTCAAAATTAGTTTTTTCTCCTACTCTGAGTCAGAAATGTCCACTTCAGTTGCACTTACATACACCAAACCTTCCAGTTATATTCCTATCAATATTATGAAGGCTTTGACAGAAGGGTTTGTTCATATATCATTCATAGCCTGAATTATATTAGATGTTATACCTAGAAACATGGCGAAAATTGATATTTTAGGGCTGTTGACAGTATTTTCTGATTTATGGAGTGATAAAAAGAGATATCCAAAATCCCTTCAGTAAAAGCCTTAGATGCTAATATGACTACAAAATGAAACGAGAATTTTGAACCTGGCTTTATCCAAAGTTCAGATTTCGGTTCCTGAAATGTGTTAAAATATGCGCAAATGTAATGAGATAATGGCTCATTTGCATATTCAGAAAACTTGTAATATAAGAAACAATTGCCTTATTGTAGGTAATTAACTGGATAAATTACCCTATTCACCTGGGGTGTCTCGCCTTAACTAGGCTTAATACACCATTATAGACCTACATCACTTAGCAACAGCTGCACATGCCCACATGCTAACTATGGGTCTTACAAACCTACATAACATTACAAATAGTCAGACAATATTATTTACAATATTAATAAAACTATGAATTCAATTTTAACTGATTGACAAGGCAAAACACTGCACAGCGGCAGCAGCATTAAAGGACAAATATCGTCTTACCTTGTGTTGGGGCTTCACAAAACTCAAAATGTAGCCTGGGGTGGCACTAATGAAGACCCTCATTAGAGCAGATACATCCACCTTGTCCAAAATGTTACTATGGACATGCATTAAAGTCAGATGTGTCAGTCTCTTCTGTGTCATATTACTTGTAGAGGTGGTGGGCTGAGGAGTAGCTGGTGGTCCACTATTTTTATTGGGTTGTTTGTTGGAGAAAAAAATCCAAAATCCTTTTTTGCGCCATTCTATAAAGTTGTCACTCTGCAGTGTGTGTGTCGCGTCAATTACGTCACTCTCCCAGGACCTACGACCTAGATGACTCGGATTTTATTTATTTGGAAAATAAATTCAAGCCACCTGATATATACAAATATATACTATGACTATTATATGCTACTGTATACAGCTAATTTTATTTTAAGTAAAATCATAACTATTTTATGTAGTTTAATAATTTTTATTTAGGTGGTCACTCAGTTTTTCAAATATATACCACTCGCCAACAGGGGGTGCTGCAGCACCCCCAGCACCCCTACTTCCCGCGGCTATGGCTTCAACCACACTCTGTTTGCCCTGGGGCGAACTGAGTGCATGAAGACTGTACAGATAGTGCATGAGTGCCACTGGCTCGCTTGGCAGCTGCCAGGGTCAGCTTCATGTCACACTGTATTCAGATTGTACCACTCACGGGCCAGGCCCATAGAGCCAAGCGCTCTGGGTGTGGGTGAAAGATCGCCCCCCCCGCTTGGGACAGTATGTCCCTGCGTAGTGGGAGCTGCCATGGCTGCCCGCGCAGCAGCTGATATATCTCCGCTAGCCAGTACATAGCTGGCCAGTGCGGAGCTATCAGGATAAGTGTGTGGCGTTGCTCTCTCACTCTGGCCAGGGGTGGGAACAGCACCCATAGGCACACCTCGTACTAGAAAAGTGGCGCAGTGCCATTACGCATTTCACAGTAACCATCACTCTCGTTTAGTTTTAGGGCGGCCACCCAGCGCTGAAACTCCCTCATGTGTAAGCGTCCCAGTCGTACGACCAGGATGGCTGACGCCATGAGCCCCAGCAATCGCAGGCATGATCTGAAGAGAACATGTTTGCGCAGCTGGAAAAGAGCGAGACAAGCTCTGAAAGCTTTCACTCTTTCCGCTGACAAGCGGGCTGAAAAGGGCACCGAGTTCAGGTGTAAACCCAGGAAGAGTATAGTCTGCGCGGGGCACAACATGCTCTTCTCTGTGTTTATTATTAAACCCAGGTTGAGCAGGTGCTTTACGAGGACATTTGTCCGCGTAACAGCCTCCTGCTCCGACTGTGCGAGAAGCAGCCAGTCGTCCAGATAGGTCGCCAGGCGAATACCCTGTTGTCTTAACGGGGCTATCGCGGCTTCCGTACATCGTACAAACACCCTTGGACTGAGAGACAGACCGAAGGGGAGTACTCTGTATTCATAACAGATCCCCTGAAATGCGAATCTCAGATATTTCCTGTGTGGATAATATACTGGGATGTGAAAATACGCATCTTTCAGGTCGACTGATGTAAACCAGTCGTCTTGTCGCACGAGCCGCAGCAGAGATGTGTGAGTGAGCATTCTGAACTTATATCTTTTTAGATATTTGTTCAGAGCCCTCAAATCAAGTATTGGCCGAATTCCGTTCCCTCCCCGTTTGGGAACGAGGAAGTACTTGGAATAGAAGCTGCCTTGACTCTGCTCGGCGGGTACAATAGATATAGCCCTCTTTTCTAGGAGTGAGAGAATCTCTCTCTCCAGAATATGGGCTGACTCTCCTCGGGACTGCGAATGCAGAATGCCCGAGAAGCGAGGGGGGGTGACAGCGAATTGGAGTCTGTAGCCCCGTGTTACTGTCTTGAAAACCCAAGCAGATGATGTGAGCATCTTCCACTGCATGCTCCTTAGAGCCAGTGGAGATGTCACGTCTCTTCCCCTCTGAGTCTCTATTTGTTGTGTTATGGGGCCCTCTAGTGTCTGAACACAGTGGTGCCCCTTTTCGACAATCCCCACCGACACTGCGCATGCGCATGACGGTGGTGCCTTCACAACCCCAGCCGGCACTGCGCATGCGCGTGACGGTGGTGCCTTTACAGCCCCAGCCGGCACTGCGCATGCACGTGACGGTGGTGCCTTTACAGCCCCAGCCAGCACTGCGCATACGCGTGACGGTGGTGCCTTCACAGACCCGTCAATTGTCCGCCCTTTGAGAGAGGCCGTAGCCGCTCTCAGAAGGGGAACAGTTGACGGACTGTTTATTGTTTTTATTGTTTTTCTTTTCATTTTTTCGAGCTGCGCCCTTGGCTCGATGCCTGGATGCGTCAGCGGAAAATGTTTTATGACAGAAAAATCAATAAGTGTGTGACATGTGTTTATGCGGACTTGAGGATGGTGTTGAGGCATCTCTCGAGGCGGCGGGAACACATTTAGAGCTGGGGAACCGTAGACTTCCAGCTCTGTCACAGAGGGGAGAAGGAGGGGCTGTCACGCCGCTCGCTTCTTCTTCCTCGACTGCTGGCCGAAATTCTGGGTTGGCTGCGCCTGGGCTGCAGCCGGAACCGGAGATTTTCTAGGCTAGCTCGCCCTCGTCCCCTGCCTGGGCTGGGGACTCGGGGCGGCCTGCGACCTCTGCATTTTCGGTATTTTGAACCGAGCAGGGTTCGGGGCAGCTTGGACTTCGAGGGAGGCAGAGGTGGAGGGCCTCGTCCTCCTTCTTTTTCGACTCGCATCTCCTCTGCATGGAGGCAAGAGCGGAGCCGAAAATCCCCTCGGGAACGATGGGCATGTCAAGCACATCCTCCTTTTCCCGGTCTGGGAGGTTGGTGAGGTTGAGCCATCTAGCTCTTTCCTGCACCACCATGATCCCCATTGTTTTTGCCCGTGGCCTGGACGGCGCAGCGTTGGACACGGAGACAAATGTCTGTGACCGCGGCCAACTCGTCCAGAACGGCCGGTCCAGGATTACTCGACATATCCTCACAGAGCTCCGCTTGGTATGCGGTTAGCAGTGAGGAAACGTTCAGAGCCCTGGCGGACAACGCTGCAGCTCTGTAGGACCGTTCAGTCATGGTCGACTGGAAACGGTCCACCTTCGCTGGCAGCGTGGGGTTCCTGCTTGGTGACGGGCCCATCCTCGGTAGGAGGTGGGCTGCCACCAGCAGTTCCATCGGCGATATGCGGAGCAGTCCGAGCCTCTCCATACCGTCGCAGTCTAGGGAGGAGGCACCCTGGATTGGGGCCTTGTTGCTAAACGGTCGGTCCCTCCACGAGACCGACACCTCATCCAACATCTCCGGGAAGACCGGGAGGAGTTGCCTCCTTGTCCTTGTTGCTTGGGGAGAATGTTTCCCCTCGTATCGGGACCTGGCGGTCTCCTTGGCCATTTCGGGCCACGGGATGTCTAGCCTGGACGCAGCGCGCTGACACGCGGCCTGCAGGTCCATGCTCAGACAGGGCGAAGCTGGTGTGCTATCGCCCGGGAGAGCAGCCATCGCTACCGGCTTTGCCGTTTGAGCCGATGACATGAAGATATCTTCTTCTTGCTCATCCGAATCAGACAGGAGGGACTCAGAGGTGTCCTCTTCGTCCTCCATGTAGTCTAATTCCAGGACATCCTCAGCGGGCGAGACCATGGTGAGGTCTCGCCGGGAGCTCCCGCCTGGTGAGGCGTGGGGCTCCGTTCCCGCGTCTCTTGCCGCCACCGGGTCCCGGCCTGACACGGCGTGGGATCCCGGTTCCGCAGCTGCCGTTGTTAGTGAGCCCCAGACCGACACAGTGAGGGGCTCAGTCTCTGCGGCGGACGCCCCCGTGTCTTGATTGCCAAACGGCGAATCAGTGGACATGAGGGAGTCCTGTTCCAACAAGCTAGCTTGGTGTGCTAGCCGTCGGTGGAGGCTCTTTCGGATGAAACGGGCACAATGCCCGCACGAGCCGGGGTTGTCGATAGCCTCCTGGGCGTGTTCCAGCCCGAGGCAGGACGAGCAGACCTGGTGTGAGTCTGTGCCTGCTATCTTCAAGCCGCAGCCACATGACCGAGCCTCCGAGTCCCTGACTCCTCTGGTGTGAGGGGGAGAGGCGTCCATCTTGTTCGCCTCGTGGCGTGGAGAGGACCCGCTCGTAACAGGTACGTCGTTGAGAGAAAAGTGTTACCAACCCGTCCTTAATCCGGAGAAAAAGGGACGGTGTGGGTCCTTTGTTCTCAAAGAATATTGACTGGTGTGTCAATATACTTCTAATCCTTTTCTCCTCCGTGAGAGAGAAAAATAAAAGCGTCCTCGCTACCGTGGTGTCGGTAGTAAGGGGAAGCTAGCTAGCAACAGGTGCGTAGCTAGCTTGAGAAAAATCAAAACCTTACCTTACTTTCCGGGGAAAGAAATGGCGAGGTCGTTAGTATTACCGTCTTCTTGCGAAGCAGAAGGAGTAGCCGGCGAGCGCCCGTCGACCGAAATGGTTTGGATTTGGGTTCAGTCTGTGGACTGTTAAGCTTGTCCGGCTACTGTAGAGATGTGCTCTGAAGCGAGAAGAGGTGTTTGAATTACGCATGCGTCGTAGCGCAAGCTACTTATAGGGTGTGAATTCCCTGACGCTGACGTCAAGATCACCAGCCAATCAGGATTGGCGTAATGAGATTGATGCTTCTGTTTGCTCCGCGATGAGGCGCATCCCATAGTGAGACATCGAACGGAGTGTTATGAATGAGAACTGAAACCTAGGCTCAAACTAGTAAATATGAAGATGGATTATCAGTAATCATTTCAAAGTGACACAGACACATTGGATTAACCTTCAGCAGCATTTTTATCGTTTTGATGCCATTGGACACAACTTTTGATCAGAACAACAGCTAAGGTAAGAATATCTCTGCTTTTCCTCCGTGAAGCTACATGTTGTGATGTCTGTTTTCGCTTCCCCAGTCGCGGAATCTCAGTTTGCTAATCGTTATCTTGTTTGTGCAGATACGATAAGTAATAAGGGTATTTTACCTTGAGCTCTGTGCTAACTGCATTAGCATTTTCTTGCTCGGGGCTAATTCAGAGCCTTTGTTATTGCCCTTGTGTTTCATTTAGCTAAAAATGGTTCATATTGTCAGTTAGCTGAGGTTCTTCCCGTTAAGTATGACACATTCATAGTTTATTAAATGTTAAGAAGCCCTCAGACGCTGTTTCTTGCAAGATGTTGCGTTTTGCCCCATGGGGCAACTCAGGGCTGCCAATATTTGAGTTCAGCTTGGAGTGAGATATTTTTTTTGGTGAACCGAAAAAAGAAACGTTCATGTGTAAAGTGTTACAAATGTATTGAACATGTACAAACTAGTACATGTACAAACTAGGGTTTCCCATTCCCGGGCGCTACAGTGGAATATGCACATACACAGTGTCCCCGCGACTCTTACAATGAAGGCTCGATAATCAGCTCACAGCATATATAATGGCATATAGGTAGGTGTAAGCAGAGATAAATTGCTATAGTACAAGTGGGGGGGGGGGGGGGGGTACGGCGGTGTCCTCACCTCCTCTAGGGGGATCCTAAATATTGAAGTTAAATGCATCAACCTGGTGCATTTTGAGAGCAAAATTAATGTATGGATACATCTCTCAACACCCATATGAAACAGAACTGTAAACAGATTTTCTTTTTCTTTATGGATATTTTACAAATCACTCACCTAAAAGGTGAGTGATTTGATTATAACTGTATTCTTGTTTTACTGTCATATAGTATTTCATAACTGTTTTTCATTTATTCTCATAAATGGTGACCAAAACGTTTGAGACCCACTGAGATAACTAGACTAAAGAGTCCCTTACCTCACTGAGCTGTAGTTATCTCTCAGTCTGACAGGACAGAGTTCTCCCTTTCCTTGTTTTAGAAACAGCTTTTAATATCCGTTAAGCTAACCAAATGCTAACAACAACAATGCAAATAGTGAGTTTGGTAAAAATATACTGTATAATAGTAAAGTTATTTAAGATGATGCCATATTTATTGAAGATTGTACATTATAGATATTCCCCACAATTATTCAAAAGCATATTCTTCCAAACTCCTTGCTGTAGTATGACCACCAGGAGACTATTGATGTGTGTAGTGAGTTTGGTAGTAATATACTGATTAGTGATTGAATATTATTGTATTCTCTTTTTTGGGAGTTGCAGATGGTCCCTGAGCACTCGTTTCTTCTCCGGCTGCAGATAGAGACCAATGTAATGTGTCCAGCTCGGAGGATGGCGCGTATTGGCTTTTTTTGATCAAAATGTGATTGTAGTTCGTTGTCAACCTTACCACGGTACTTAGGAGACGTACTTTGTGTCTGAATAACGTTTTGTTCATGAGTTATTGATCCGTGAAATCAGAATCTCCCAATATCATTCCAACTTTACTGAACTAAGCCAGAAGACCGTCTCATTTCGTAGACCACTCGGTTTGCTGTTCCTTCACTTTATTTTTATATTTATATTAGGGCTGTCAGTCGATTAAAATATTTAATCGCGATTAATCGCATGATTGTCCATAGTTAATCGCGATTAATCGCAAATTAATCGCACATTTTGTATCTGTTCTAAATGTACCTTAGAGGAATATTTTTCAAGTTTGTAATACTCTTATCAACATATGAGTGGACAAATATGCTTTATGCAAATGTTTATTATCATTTGAACAATGACAAATATTCTCATGAATATTAAACACAACAACCTCTGAACATTACAAATATTCGCCTCTATTCAACCTGGAACCTCTCATACAATACAATGTGTGTGTGACTTTTCGTACGATGTCACACTGTCTGGCTACCTGCATAAAGTCAAGTGCTCGGCGCAGTTGTCAGCGAAATGTCGCTCCTCTGTTTTCATTTAAACAGCTCCTTATATCCGTTAGCGCTGCTAGCTAGCACCAGATGCTAACAACAACAATACACGTAAGGTCTCTCTCGCTCGCTCGTGCCACACATACACACGCCCTACCGGTCCTCCCGATGCCGGTGAGCGTGGAAGTGTGGTCTGCCGCAAGCAGGCAGCAGGATCAGTCAGCATCAGCTTGTAGATGGTATTTTAAACTCGATGCGCTCTGAAACTACGGGGCGTCCGAGGACAAAAAAGACACATGTGTTAATCGCGTTAAAATAATTAGTGGCGTTCATTTTTTTTTGCGTTAACTTGACAGCCCTAATTTAAATACATACATTTTGGACGAAAACTTAGCGTGAGGAAAGGCAAGTGTGGCGTGAGTGCGTGAGATATGGGTTAATTGCGTGACTCTCACGCTCAATGCGTGAGTGTTGGCAGCCCTTCTAATTATGGAATACGAAAACGTCTTTTAAAACTACAATTCCCAGTAGAGACGTGCCACATAGAACATGTTGCGAAACACAATAGACAGCATGTGTAGTTCTGGGGGGCGGGACCTGTTGGAGTCCAGTTTTGGAAAGTCTGCCTTGGATTCATTCCATTTCAAAGAGCTTGGCGTAACCTTGGCGCACTGCCACTCCGACATCCAATCACAGAGCTTGAGGACTAATCACGGGGTTTGTCAAGCAATGCAGATGTTGTAGTCCCAAACGATAGCTGAGAATTATGGGTAGTGTAGTGTCTTCGGTCATCCTAAACTCAGAAAAAACTATTTGTTTCTCCGAATCGAAGGTTAAAAACACAAAAGCATTGTACACAATTTAAACCAATCAATGTTGTGTAATTAACAAAGATAAACTGATGTTTTTTAGTGGATGAGTAATCCAGATATCACTGTGTAATCATTTGACAGTGAGGGGAATACTTCCGGTTTTATTATGAAAACGAGACCGAAAACTGTTTTCACCCCGTGAGGGTTGACGCCAACTTTACATGGATGCTGCGGAAAGACGTAGTATATACACGTTCTCCTGGCGAGACCTCAAATCATCTTCGTAATATCTATCAAACTGTAGATCCTATACGTCCACTGGACGTGAATTCTAAAGTACAATATACACTTCTCGCTAGAAATCAAATCAAAAAGCATTTTAATGGCCTATATCCTACAATTTAGGGTTATTAGTGAATATACGACCCTCTGGAGCGTTTGCAATCAACAGGAGCATATACCGCAAATTATTGTTTCTTACACGACCACTAGAGGTGCTAAACTTTAAAACTTGACTACAGCTCTTAATACGCTACTGAATAATCGACCTATTTGGTAGTTTTTTGGAGGAGGACAGGCTGGTATATTGTTTGTAAGAACAGAGGGAGCAAGTATCTTTGTCTCATGCCCTTGAGTAACCTGAATCGTGCTGACATAATGTAAACCCATTTTCTTTATTGCTTTTTACTTCTTCTTGCTGATGTTCATTCTCTTTGAAGAAGGGTGTAGAGTCACAATCTATAAATGACTCTCCAAAACCGAGCTTTCATCAGGTTATTAATGAAAATGCGTGAGGTTGGTGGCGTATTCTCCAGTTCAATGGTTATTTGTTGTAAATACTTTTCTAGTTCATTATCCTTCCTTTTCTTGTTGGATACGTTAGATTTTATTTTACTTCAGGGTACTGCGTTTCCTCGTTCACAGAGCAGCACAGGTGAGCTTCCTGGGGAATCATTTCCATGAAGGATGAAAGCATAACACTCTGAATGTTCCAGCATAGGACAGTGATCACTGTTTGTATCAGATGGATATCTGTCATTGGTGGTATGGTTAAATAACTGGTAAGAAATAAAACAGTTTGGATGTTATATGCATCATGCGTCACCAATGCAAAACCATTTATATAGTGTGTTTTCGTATTTGTGCACTGTGGAACATGGGTTACCAGTTTTGTTTGATTTGTCCCTGACAACATTTTTTTAGAAAATAGGAGTTAAATATGTTCAACCATTACAGTGATATATACTGTTATATAACGTTTGGTTGGTTGGTAGATGTCTAAGTATTGTTTAATGTGACATTTTAAATGTAATATCACTCTTCTGGGTGTGTGTGGTGAAAGGTGTGACGGATGACCTTTCTGCCTTGAGTTATCAAAACAGGAACGGATGGGGAAATTGTTGGTTATATATGGACATGTGGTTATTTTGTATGTAATTGTCCTCCACTATAGAGAAAAAGGCACAGGGATTTCATTGGTGTGTCTAATATTTCTGCCTTGCAGCACGAAGACGAGGATGGGGACAACATTGTGTCTTGTTTGAGGCAGGGGGGAGACCACATTACTATGATTGAAGATGCGCTTAAAGGAAATGAGAAGAGCTAATTTGAATGTCCTTGATTTATGACAGTATGTTACAGAGCTACTGCTAATTTATTACTCTTAATCCAAGCTATTGTACAACTGTGCTTGAGGTGCATCTTGACTACACCCCTTATCATAAAATTATGCCGACACAGTTTCTGTCTCAATTATGCCATGTAGCAACAACAGATATTAACTACTTACAATCCCCTATATGCACTATAATGGGATTTAGAGCCAGTCTGGTAACTCTGCTATGGATCCAGACCGATGATACTGTCAAAGTAAAGCAATCTCCCCCAGTATTACCCAGCTGACATCTCGATCATGAATGTCTTAATAACAACAAAACGTTCATTTATTATGAATTGTTGGAGTTGCGTTGTTTATTACACAAAACGTTTTGTGGAGCAGGGTTTTGTACATGATCTGTTTGGTTTTGATTGGGGAAAATCTATCTGTGTGATGATGTTGAAACTGCATGGTCTTATTTTTATCTTGGTTTTATGGAAAATACTGATAGTCATGCACCCCTGCGTACATTTACAGTGAAGGGACGAGACAATCCTTGGTTTTCTGCTGAATTGTCTGGTCTCCTACATGAGAGAAACAAGGCCTGGGCCAAGGCTAGGCAATCAGGCTCAGAGGTAGAATGGCTTCGTTTTAGGCAGCTAAGAAATAGCTTCACATCTCAAATCAAAAGTGCTAAGTCTAAGTATTATTATTTTTGGAAAGCCATTAAATCTATATCCACCGGAGAAATCCGTAATGAGCTACCTCCTTGCCTTACCACAGCATCTGGCACTATATATCGGACAGGGCTACTATGTTAAATTGTTTTAATGAGCATTTTGTGTCCTTTGGCTCTCTGTTTGATTCTGTTTCTACTCTGTTTCTGTGAACACCATAGTATGTGACTCTGAACAATGTGGTTTGGAAAACCCCTTCAGTTTTGTTCCTTTTACTATTGATGTTGTTCATGAAGCCTTAACCAAGTTAGATCCTAAGAAACGGGCTGGTCCAGACAACGTAGAACCTTTCTTTTTCAAGATAGCTGCAGATGTTATTGCACCACCTCTTACTTCTCTTTTTAACCTCTCCCTCAGCACAAAGAAAATTCCAAAAGTATGGAAGTCAGCTTATGTCCTACCTTTACTAAAAGGAGGGGAGGCCACTTTATTAAATAATTATAGGCCCATCTCTAAATTGTCAGTTCTGGCTAAGGTTCTGGAAAGCCTAGTGAGTGAACAGGTAAAGGAATTTGTATGTAAAAATTACATCCTATCCTTCTATGTAAACATCAGTCCGGTTTCAGAAAGCAACATAGCACCATCACTGCAACAATGAAAGTGGTTAATGATATTGCGGGTATCTTAGCCTTATGCCCCAAGCCTGTTTTTCAGGCCTCAGGCTCGAAAATGACATTCCCAGAACAAATGACTATAACTTCACTTCTAAAAGGGGTAAATTAATAATCTTTTTTCTCAAAGCAATGATAAACCTGTGAGTTGGATGTGGAAAACTCAGAATCAATATAGATCTTTCTAATTTTAAAGTCAATTCAGATTGAACATAGTAAAATGGGACGATTTTCCGCTGCCGACAGGGGGTGAAAGAGACGAGTGAGCGATACAGGGAGAGAAACACAGAAGAAGAGACGAGAGCGGCAGATAGAAGCGGAGAGGAAAGTGAGTGAAGAGAATGAGAAACGGAGAGGAGAGTGAACAGGGGTGTTAGCGGCAGACAGGGAGAGACAAATAATTACACATGGTGCTCTCCAAGAAGAGGAAAGTGGACAGTGAGAACAGAGCTTTTAACCCTGAGTGGACGGACTCATTCATGTTCATCCTGCCCACTGGGAGCACAGAACCAGTGTGTCTCATTTGTTCAGACCGTGGCGCTCATTAAAAGTGCCAAAACGTCACTATGAGACAAAACACAAAGTGTTTGACCAAACATTCCCTCTCAAGTCATAACTGAGGTCACAAAAAAGAAGCAGTCTCAGAGCCCGATATGATCAGTCCACCAGGATCAAAATTAAAACTAAATATCGTTCCAGGGCAGGCTAACCGAGGCTAACCACTGAGCACCTGCATGTGTGTATGAGAATGGCCCTGACACCATTTCAGCCCAGATTTAAACTCCTGGCAGGACAAGCTCCAGCTCAATTCTCGCACTGAACAGTGGTGGCGTTTTCTCCCGGACGCCAAGGGAAGCCAGGCTTCCCCTGTTTTTTCGGATTGTAGTTATAATTTAAATAAATAAATAAAAACACTTTGTTTTGTTTCGATAATTCTCCTTTGTTGTGTGTTGCTGCCGGCCCGTCTCTCCCCCATTCTCATTGAGTATTTTACAAAGAGTGAAACAAACAGCGCCCCTCTAGATGTTATGGTGAAACAGTAGATTGCACTCACTGTTGCGAGAGGAGGCCAGCCGAATCTGGCTTTCCTTGGCGAAAAAAAATTGAGGGATTGGCCAATCAGATGAGGCTCACGTGATGCCCCTGCCAACCTGTGATTGGTCAGGGCCATGCCAAGAGGCCTTGCCTCACAAATTCCAATCAAATCGCATCAATTTAGTGTTGCAGTGACGCCTCCTAAAACCCGGAAGTAAGCTGCACTCGGTTTCCCTCGACAAAAAAGCAATGGGATTTCTCCATAGGATTTAGGAAAATAGCTCAAAATAAGGTCAGTGGAAAACGAACCTGTTAGATAAATGCAAGTTTTGTTCAGTCGGATAATATCCACATGTCTACCTTTATCATTTTCTAATCATAAATCTAATCGATAGAAGATAGATAGCGTCACTGCATCGCTCTCACCGCCGTTAGAAAGTAGCAAGCAACTGAAGCAAGTGCAATTATGGAGGGTGGAGATTTGGAGTATTTCATCAAAAATAATTGTACTAAACTTCCGCAACAGCAGCAACAACAAATACAATCTGATGCCAGGCCAATGCCCAAACTGGAGCTGTGTACAGCGAGGAAAAAAGGAGCGAATCGGACGTAAAATTGTTGTTTTGAATTGTACTTTCTTTATGTGATTTGCAGTCAGTTGTTGATTACATGCAGACGTTGATAAAGCTACAGGCTACTTCAATATATATCAAACTAATTCATAAAGCAAGTTAGACATTTTGATGTTCCGGACCTTTGCATGGGGATATTTTCCTCTAACTGGACCTCGTTGAATTTTAGTTGAATACCCCTGATCTACATCAACAGCTTAGGTCAAAATGTGGATGGAGCAACTTTACATTTGTATGCGGACGATACCGTAATGCAGGGGTACTCAAGACAAAGGTCCGTTTATTACGGTCATTCAAACTTTTAAACAATTGCAACAAGATTCTTAACACGAGGTTGCAAAAACAAAAATAATCTGTATGCACTGCAGCAGTTTTCATTGTTATTGTGTCTGTGCTTGACCCCTCAGAGTCGCAGTGTAAGAGCTGCACAGTTATGAATAAAGGCAGCTGCACCCTCTTTCATTCAGCATTCCCATTATTGCTTTATTATAAATGTCTTGCCCCCTTGTGTGTCCACTGAGGTTCGTCAGGCCCAACACATCTTCAACAAACTCCCCCTTTGCCTCATCATAAAAACGTACAAACACCAGCAACTGAGCATTGTCAGCGGTGTCAGTGGACTCACCCACAGCTAAGGAAATGCACTGTGCATTTTCTATTCCATCACAAAGCTGATTAATCAAATCACCAGCCAGTATTTATGTTCTTCTGGTTGCTGTGGAATCTGAGAGGGGGATTTGCTTGATTTGACCTGTTATTTCCTCTTTTTGTTTGCCTTCATCATGGTCTCCATCACTTCAGTCATGCATTCTTTTATACTTCAGTTATTATCCAGTGGAATGTCCTTACCTACTGGCCTAGTTAAATCAAAGTGGTTACTTTTTTTTGGCTGGGCAGTGTAGTTTTACACACCGTCTTATTTGACTTTCTCAGGATTTAAAACTGTTTTTTGGGGGCAGACCCCCTCAAAGAAAAAAAAATATTTACACACGTAAGGTCATCATCTTAATAGTTTTGTATGCTCATCCGTGAGCAGAGCATTAAGTTGACATGTCTATAAAGGCCCTGACACACCAGGCCGATTTCGGCCGTTTTCGTAAGTCGGAAGACGAAGCGTGTCCTGTCGCCCAAACTCAATTTGGTGTGTCCCGCACCGGTGGCCGTGACACACCTTATTTGTCTTATCAGACCAAACAATAACTCTGATTGGCTGTTCAGCTAGCGAATCAGTGCATGAGAAGCGAAACGGAAGTGAGGGACGTAAACAAACGATTTAAGAAGGCACACACAGACTGATATTCATTTTCATCTCATCATGGCGATCTGGAATGATGCAAACGAAGACCTGCTCTTCTGCTTCTTGAGAGACTGTTGCTTGAGAATGTCTTCCACAAGTAACACTGCAATGGCTGATATCTCCAGTGCCGCACAAAACATGTTTTCGATGGACGAGAGGGAAAATGGAACGCACACGCTATTTGTTGTTGTTTATATCACGCAGTCTGTTCTTCTTCTCTGTCTTCTGGTTGTTGCCTATTTTGAATGACGAATACACACTACCGCCGCCTGCTGGTAAGGAAAGTTATTGCTACTCACGCACACTCAGTCTTTGCGGTGTGTTCCCGTGCGACACATGGCCAAGACGCAGGAGAACACGGTGAAGCAATAGCCGGCGTCGGCGAGTCCTCTGGTGACTGCTTGGTGTGTCAGGGCCTTTACAGCTGAATGCGGCGATTACCATTTTGTTCAGCAAAACGCCTCACAAACGTATTAAGATCAACAGCTTTAGTGTGTTTTGATTCAATGCTGAGTACAGCCAAACTGACAGTCTCTTCTCTGTCAGTGTAGACCGCAAATACCTCATTCCTTCAGTGCTTGGGTCCGAATGCTTCTCGTTTTGCACCGTCCTGTTCAAATGAAATCGCCGCCAATCATATGTCCACGCTCGCGCCAGGACCGGGGGAGGGGTTACATGACGTGCATCTTGTGCTGCATTCACTTGCACTCGGACATTAGAGACTTTCTCTCATAAATGTCCGATGAGCCACAACTTTTCTTTCAAAACAAAGCTGCCAACTGGGGTGGCAAGGCCTATTTTTAGGGTGTCAGTTGCCAACCCAGTAGGTGAAACTAGGCTACTAGCTACAGTACAGATGGAACTAGATGAGCTGTTAACTCTCGCTCTGAATTTTTTTTTTTTAAACTCTCGCTCTGACTCAGACAGGTTGAAAGAGACCATGGATATATAAAGAGACACACACATTTTTCCCACCCGCATTCCGCGAAGACCCGCCCTACTGTGCCTCTGATTCGCAGACTGTTTGGGGGGAAAAAACACTGACGTGATGCTGAATGTGATTGGACCAATGCGTTGACAGACACACACAGACAGTGGAACAGGACATGCAGAGCACTGTTTGCAGTCTATGGACATAGCGGATCATGTTTACTCGTTGCGTTGTGGCGATGTCTCGCAGATAACACAGATAATACATATGACAAGTATAATTTGCTCAGGTCCAGAGACAGTTGTGGTTCGGTCCGGATCTGGACCGGAGTCCGGACTTTGAGGATGCCTACCGTAATGTATTGTGCAGGTCCCTCCATTAAGGAGGCTGCTGTTAAATTGCAGGCTGTTTTAATATTATTCAGACTCAGCTCTCTGAACTAAAGCTTCTTTTAAATGTTGATAAAACTAAGGTAATGCTATTTTCAAAAGCTAAAAGGACACCAGAGACGACTTCGGATATTGTTACTGCGCAAGGAAAAGTACTTGAAGTGGTTGCCTGTTATAAATACCTTGGTATCTGGCTTGATTATTGCCTCTCTTTTAAACTTCAGGTCGATAATCTGCTTAAAAAGCTGAGGTTGAAGCTAGGTTTCTTTTTCAGAAACAAGTCCTGTTTCTCACTTGAGGCCAGAAAAAGGCTAGTCTCTGTGACCTTTTTACCTGTGCTGAACAGCCTGTCCTCCTACAAAAAAACGACCATACTGTATAGGCCGATTGTTCAAGCCCTTATTACGACCCAGAGACACGTTTTGAAGTGTATGTTGTTTCTTACACGACCACTAGAGGTGCTCTAGTTGTCGTGTAAGAAACAACATGCTTGATTGCAAACGCTCCGGAGGGACGTTTATTCACAAATAACCCTCTCTGGAAAATCCTAAATTGTGGAATAGTTTGGCCATTAAAATGCTTTTTGATTCGATTTCTAGCGAGAAGTGTATATTGTACTCTTAGAATCCACGTCCAGTCGATGTAGGATCTATAGTTTGATAGATATTACAAAGATTATTTGAGGTCTCGCCAGGATAACGTGTATATGCGGCAGCTTCCATGTAAAGTTAGCGTCAACCCTTATACATCTATGGTCAACCCTCACAGGGTGAAAACTGTTTTTCCGGTCTCGAAGTTTTCATAATAAAACCGGATGTATTCCCCTCACTGTCAAATGATTACACAGTGATATCTGCATTACTCATCCACTAAAAAACATCAGGTTTATCTTTGTTAATTACACAAGATTTATTGGTTTTAAAACTTCGATTCGGAGAAACAAATTTATCGGCGTTTCATTTATACGCCGATGATACAGTTGTTTACACAGTGGCTTCCTCTTTAACCCAGGCCATAGAGCTTCTACAGGATGCTTTTAATACACTGCAACACTCCTTGCTAAGGCTAAGACTGGTCCTTAATGCAAAAAGACCAAGTACATGACCTTCTCTCGCTCTCGAGCTAATACAGCTGTCCCTCCGATTCTGACACTGGAAGGGACATGCCTTGACAAAGTAGCATCCTACAAATATCTGGGCATATGGATTGATGAAAAGATGGCCTTTGATGTTCATATTGGGAACCTACTGAGAAAACTTAGACCTAAACTGGGCTTTTTCTTCCGTTTAAAGAAATGTTTCCCGTCTGAAGCCAGGAAGAGAATTGTGCAGAGTTCCTTTCTGTCTGTATTAGACTATGGCGATGTGATCTATATGCATGCTCCTTCCTCCCTGCTTAAAAAGCTGGATTCTGCGTACCATACTGCTATACGTTTTGTAACGGGTGCAGGCTCTCGCACCCACCACTGCACTTTGTATCAATCCCTAGGATGGTCCTCTCTGTACCAAAGAAGACAATCACACATGTTGATTTTTATCCTTAAGTCATTGCTAGGTAAGCTGCCCTTATATATCTCCAGACTTCTGTCCTTTTATACTTGCTTTTTTAATACCAGACGAGCAGCAAATGGGATGGTTTTAAATGTTCCTTTGATGCAGTCAGAGCTTGGTAAAACTGCATTCTCCCACTATGCTCCCTTTTTATGGAATACGCTGCAAGTAAAACTTTGTCGAGAGGCACTTCCTACTGTAAATGCTTTTAAAGGTATGCTACGATTAGCCCTTCATGAAACATGTAACTGTTTTACCTGATGCTATTGCTGATGTGATTATGCTTCTTGCCACTGCACAAATGGCCTTCTGTATTTATATTTGAATTGTATGTTTTTTGTTTAATGCCCTTGTTTTATGTTGAAACTTGTTGTGTGCCGTGTTGGTCAGGACTCCCTGGAAGAAGAGATCTTGTATCTCAATGGGACATTCCTGGATAAATAAAGGATAAATAAAATAAATAAAAAATATTTTTTTTCGGAGTTTAGACACTACAGAGTTTCCGAAGACACTACACTACCCATAATCCCCAGCTATCGTTTGGGACTACAACATCCGCCTTGCTTTACAAACCCTGTGATTAGTCCTCAAGCCCTGTGATTGGATGTTGGAGTGGCAGTGCGACAAGGTTACGCCGAGCGTCAACAGCTCTTTGAAATGGAATGGAACCACGACAGACTATCCAAAACTGGAATTGGACGGGTCTGCAGCAGCATGTACTACTTTGTAATTCTACTCCACTACAATTCAGAGGTTAACCTGGTATTTTTACTCCACAACATTTATTTTAGTTACTTTGCAGATTCTGATTTATGATGTGAAATATAAACAACCCTTAAATCAGACTTTAGTTACACCTGAGTCAAATTCAGGGAAGGTGATTGTACTTTATGAGACTTAATATTTATTTGTGGATACCCCCAACGTTTTTTTCTTATTCAAAAGAAGACCTTAACTTAAAGTATTCTTTAATGTTTAAATAAAGCCTTATTAGTTTGTCTGTTTTGCACATCCTCCTATTAATATCTTTGGAAGTCCTGCACTAAACTGTTTTATTGTAGAGATCACTACAGTATCTTCTTGATATTATCTATTCTATATTTCTATCATTGACCTTCTACTTTCCCCCTATGAAAGTATGTACTCTTAATATTGACTGACTTAGGTACGAAAGCTTTTATGTGCGCAGCTCCTCTTGCTTGGAACAGTCTTCAAAACGTTTTGAAATTGAGCAATTTGGTTCCACTGCATGTTTTTAAAGCTTGGATAGGTGCAATGCTATTTGATACTGTTGGTACTTGTCAATGCCGATATGTATGTAAATGTAGCCCTGTAAATATGATGTACTTTATTGTTTTATGTTGTTTTATGTTTCATGTTGTAACCTACTTGCTGCAAGTCTCCCTTGAAAAATATATCAATGATCTCAATGGGACCAGCTGGTTAAATAAAGGTTTGAAATGAAACTTTAATTGTATTTCTGCTAGCTTTAGTGACTTTAGCTTTGCTAACATATTCAGAGCAATATTAAACTCCTACCTTGGCCCTTGTCAACCTTGTCATCTCTCTCCTTTTCCCTTTTTTTAAAACAGATTTTTGGGATACAGCTTGAATATTCAACTCAATATATTAAACAAATGTATAGGACAAACTGCAAATTTCATTCTCTGCCACTCAATAAAGGTTATTGCCAGTGGCGAACCGTGGCCATCACAACTGGACCTTCTGTCGACACACACAATCCCCGCCGCCCCGCCCCCCCCCCCTTTTCACTGAATTGTCGTCTTGAAAAGGGTAGTCACAACAATTCCGCAACAACTTCATCTTCACCTGTTGCACTTGTCATTTCAACGTTAAAAACAATAAAACGGCATGAATTGCTTCGTCGCATTCATCTAGATCCTCTGTCTCGAGCCAGTTAACTAGCGGGCCTTCTAGAGTACCCTGGAACCGAGGGAAACTCTGAAAGAATACGCCCATTGGCTACAAATCAATATATGATTGGTTGATCAAACTGTCAGTCCAAACGTACGCTCTCATTCAGTGCAACGGACAGGGCATTTGATCAAGGATGTAGAATACCTTGGTTGAAGGATATTCTACCCAGAGACCCAGAACAAGATCTGATTGGTTGATTTATTTTCTAACACAAAACTGAAATGCGTAGTGCATGGTCCGAGAAGGACAAACAAATCAACCTAACACTGTAATATTACAGATCAACAACACGGATACGATTATCATTTATTCATTTATTCATTTTATATACATTTTATTACATTTTATTTATATAATTAAATCGATTTTTTGTTTGTTTTATTTGAGTGTTCCAGGGTATTCTCTGAATACCTTGAAGGCCCTGACGGTTCGCCACTGGTTATTGCATATTACACCGAAGCCTAGTCATTTTAATGACTGATCAGATCAATGAGCATACACTCCTGAGTCACTTTTGGAAAGAAAAGTTGAGGCACAATTAACATCCGCTTATAAATGTGTGTCATAGGTCCTTGTGTA
This sequence comes from Gymnodraco acuticeps, assembly GCF_902827175.1. Lineage (NCBI taxonomy): Eukaryota > Metazoa > Chordata > Actinopteri > Perciformes > Bathydraconidae > Gymnodraco > Gymnodraco acuticeps. Next base: position 1,432,127 of record NW_022992149.1, on the reverse strand, counting down.
GCTTCATTAAAGGATTGTTTTTCATACACACAGAACATTAACAAGGGCAGAAATTACCACATGTAGGCTATGTAGGGATGGGTATCGTTAAGGTTTTAACGGTACTACTACTTTTATCGATGCTGCTTATCTTCCGGTCTTTTAACGGTACTCTTATCGGTTCTTTTGGAGAAAAAAAAAGGTAAACTAATTGTGAACAAAACTAACATTGCGTTTTATTTAAATTAAATACATAATATTTCACATCAAAAGAAACAAATATGTAAAACATTGTTGTCTTAAACAAATCTTATTAAATAATCTGATGACAGAATTGTAAACAGAAAAGCTGAAACTTTAACAAAATAAACTCAGTTTACCTCTAATTTAGTTAACTCCGTGTGTGTAGTAATACCTGACGTGGAAACGTTACTCGTGGATGGGGCTACAGCGCTACTAGAAAGACAGTCGAACCCGGTGCATTTCTCCGTCTGAATGTGGTGCACTTTTGCTAAATGTTTAGACAAATTGCTCGTGTTACCGCCTGGGTCATTCTACAGAAAAGGTGGAAGTGCTGTCACTTACTTTTGCAGACACTAAAATAGATGACGTTGACCTAATACTCACATTCATTATATATGTTGAATAAATAGAGATTGTCTTTGCAATGGTACTAAATAAAAAATAAATAAGAAATGGTTTTATACGTAAATTGCAATTTATTTAAAATGTCAAGTTCAAGGAACTGCCTTGTCACTTTGATCATACATGGAAGTGGAGCCTATAGTTTTAATTTAAAATATTTTGTTTTCAATAAATAAATCTAATTGATATTTACATAACATTACAAGCATTAAATATAACACTGAAATGGTAAAAAAAACGCAAATTATTATTAATAATATCAAATAAATGTCAGTCACCCAAAATTACGTCATTAGTGTTACTGCTACACAAAACGCTTTTATTTTGAAATGATGTACTGTCTCTGAAGTGCCTCCTGTAACAAGAGATCATTTGAGACAGTGCAGTGGACAAAGACATAAGGAAAGTCAGATACTTCTTACTTTGTTTGTTAAAGGTGTCATTTTATCTTCACATTTTACATGCGTCTTTCAAGTCTGTCATTAGTGTTACTCATAGCCCTAGGGGTGAACATTTGAATGGGAAAATGTATTGTGATATTGACTGAAGCCATATTTGGTCTGACACATTGCAACCATTTTGTTAAAATGGTAGTGTTTTCTCCAAATTGTCACTGGTGTTACCGTCACTGGTGTTACTCTTCTTCCTGGTAACACGTAACACCAGTGACATTTCTATACAAATAAGCTTTGTATAAAGTATAAAAATAATAAAAATAATAAAAATATTTTAAACTCTACTTGTTGTGGATTCATCAAGTTAAGAGTTAGTTATTGCTATTTAACAGGTTTTAGATGTTTTTAGGAGGAATATATTTCAGCAGATTTGTATCACACAGATTCCACCTTTTCTGTAGAATGATGCTAAACTCTTATTGCACTTTTGGTAACGAGCATTGTCCACATCGAGACGGGTAAAGTTTAACCACACCTCGGAGCGCGTTCTCTCCGCCATCTCCTCCGTGTGTGTGTTGCTGCATGTAGCAGCCGTGTGTGTGTAAACTGCCCGCGCCCCCTCGCAAGCAGGCGGGGGAGAGAGATCGAAAATACTAAAAATAAATATGGACGCATTTCGCAGTCTTTTTGCGTATTAGAAACGGAGTTGGCGACACTAAAACTGCAATATAATGTTTGTGTAGCAATAATACATATGACATCTTTTTTTTACATGTCTCCAGTACCGATAAAAAGACCGATAACGTCGGAGCTTAACGGTTCCACGGTCTTTAATAATTCAGCCCCGGGGCCCGTTTAATACCGGGGCTCGGTACCCATCCCTACATGTATGTGCCTTGAACTCTGGCTATAAATAGGCCTACATTCACTGTATATCTAATGTTTATCATGCCTGCCATTTCATGAAGAGAGAAATATAGGCAGAAAAATAATTGATAGTGTCATGCAAATGTGTCCCTTTGACAATTCAAACATAAAAGCTTTATACATGTAGCCTACTGCTCATTTTGCCTTGTTAATTATATTATTTGCACATTACCATAGCCTTGGGTCTTCAAATATATCCATGTGGTTGCTGTATGGGATTGGTTTTGTATCATAAAGATAAAGCAACACTTTTTCAGAATAAAGCAAAACTATGAGTTTAAAAGAAAACATAACTGAGTCAAGCTAAATAAAATACATTTCAAAAATAAAACTATAAGTTGCAAACAAATCATTTGTGTAATCATGTAAACTATAAGTCTTTTTTCTTTTCTTTTTTGTTTTAACCTAGGTTTTTGTTTGCCGATCTTGTTTCTTCTTTCTCAATGATCAGACTTTTGCTCTCGCTGCAGCTCTCTCGTTTGCGCTCCTTTACTTTCTGTTTGAGATTCTGACACAAACCTCCCAGGTGGGTGGGACTTTCAGGGGTGCGTCCCCATTGGCTACTCAGTTTTTGAGTGACAGCCCAGTCCTCCAGCGATTGTACAGTGCAGGCAGCTGCGGTGCGGTAGCTGAGCGTGGATAGAACACCCCCAGAAGAACCAGCATTTCAATTTATTATGATGCTACAAGTGAAAATATATGTAAGTATTGATCATTTGTGTTGTTTGTGCTGTACTATACGGTCTGTTTCTTTATTGTGTTAAGTGAGAACTAAAGCTGTGCTATGAAAGTTAGCTTTTGCTACCTTTAGATCCATAACAATGCAAGCTAAGTAGCCTAACAGTTAGCTACATAGCTAGCAGTGAGTGAGCGTTCAGACACTGGCGCACACACTCAAATGGACTCGTGTGCCTAACTCTACCAACATGCTTTCATGATTCTGTTTATGCAAGTATAAGCCATGATAGCTTATTTTATTAACACGCTCATTTGATGTGAAAGTCAATGGAGGCTGAGTTAACTACTTCTCTTTGTAGGAAAACCTACCGTCCATGACTGCCCCTGAGCTGAGTTTTATTTTATTTTTATTTTATTTTATTTTATTTCATATTTTTTATTTCCTAAAACATTTATTTTCCTCTCATATTAACAGTGTGGATCATTGAGACAGCGTGGTGTAGTGATGACAAAATTAAGCTTTGAATGAAGCATCAAACCACTTCTGTGTCGGAAATAGGTTAATTTCTCGAAGCTTCAGTTACAGCGACCTCTCGTGGCGAAGTGCAAGGCTGCAGTGGGTTTAACGTATCTTTGCCTTGAAAAATATTCGATGCACACACACACTAAGACTGAATATCATGTTCTATTTGCAATTAAAGATTGATAATTGTGTGTATTGGGTTATTGAGAAGAGACTAGAGAGTGCTGGACATTTTGTTGGGCGGAGAGGGCCTTTTATCAGTTATTAAAGTATTAAAGTTGAAAAGCAATGATTAAAAGTTAAACTATTCCGGGCTTAGAACAAGCTGCGCGGAGGACATCGCCGGATCCTGGCCGCCGGCTCTATCCACTGGGCTATCTATTCCTGAAACTATTGAAGTGTTTTTATATTACTCATTGTCTTTTTGTTCACAACTTCTCCACATTTCCAAGTGTTTCCCGAGCCAGAACGACCTATATTTCTTCCTGGCTTGCTCTATAATGATCCAATTCAAATGCAATACCAACAACAACTCAACAGCAACAACGCAAACTACGACAAAAACCCACACATTGTGCATTGTTTAGAGCGGTTATAAAGTGTTGAAGCGCTCAAATTTGAAACTGTTTCAACCTGTCACCTGTCAGAATAGAGACGAGGCAGTGCATTGAATCGCGTGATTGGACCGCGAACCAGTCAAGTAATTCATTCAGGAAATGAAGCAGTTGCTGCTTCGACCGTCACATGTCACGTGATTTGAAGCAGTCGAACCACTTGGACAATTGTGTCGGAAATAGGTATATTTATATGTATATATATATATATAGAACTATAAATAAATATGTATATATATATAAATATGTATATAAATATATAAACTGTATATATCATGAATATCATTTACAAACTAGAGAATGCAATTCCTGAAGAAATTGCTAGTGGGAATGCTTTATGCTGAAAAGCTGACGCTAAACTGCTATGCTGAAATGTAATGTGTAAGAAGAAAGTGAATCATTTAGATTGAAATGATACATGAACACTGAGGGCTTGAATGTGTGATGAGAGAAGAAAAGAAAGTAAAAAGGCTTGGAAAAGCAGCAGAATATTTGAACTGCAAACTTTGAGAGGGGTCTGCCTGCATACCTCCACTCTCAGGACAGTTCCGGTGCAGACCTCCACTCTCAGGACACCTCCACTCTCAGGACACCTCCACTCTCAGGACACCTCCACTCTCAGGAAAGGAAGTGCACGCGAAGAATTCCAAAATAAAATCACCACTATCAGTACAGTGCATGGTACAGTGCCACTTTCCAAACAGGAAATGCACGCAAATACAAAATAAAATCGGATCTTGACGGATCGTGACACTTATTATATACATATGTATATATCTATATATATATATATATATATATATATATATATAGTTATATACGGACACCTTGTACTGTATTGTTGTTACTATCAGTACAGCCGCAGCGCCACTTTCCGAACAGGAAATGCACGCAAATACAAAATAAAATCGTACTGACACTTATTATATATATAGATATATATTTATTTATATATATAAATACGACATCTTGTATTTTAGTTACACCCGCTAGACAACAGTGGAAGGTTCGAGAAACAACCGTGTTTGCCGGGTGCACCATGGCGGAGGTGGGGAGGTTCCAGCTGGGAACCTTCACCCCGCTGCGGGACCCGTGGGACCCCTGTACGGTGCGTCTTGGTCACGCTTCATATCGGCCGGCCCGGGAAGGAAGAGACACGCAGAGTGGGGGAAGTCCCCCACCCCAACGCAGCACACCCTCCCGGCCATCAGAGTCGAACCCGCAGTTCGGAGGAACCGACCGCCAGAGCACCGGCACTAGGCCGGGCCGGCGCGGAGGCCCTCCGACAGTGGGTCGCGTTTGCCATTCGATCAGTGAGAGGAGAGGAGAAAAATGCAACAAAAATGGTCAAAATCCGTTAATATATGGATGAGTGGGGGGGGGGGGCTGGACACAGGCCGTGGGGGGACACCCGAGACCGGGCAATGTCCCCGGTAGAAACCGGTTGATGGCTGCATCGTTACCAAACCTGTGAAGTTTTGGGCCGTTTGGAACATTTTCACTGAAGTTATGAGAAAACCGTGTTTTATTACATTACTCTCTCCCTTCTCTTGATGCCCTCTCTCTCTTCTCTCTCTCTTCGGCATATGATGATGACACCCCATAACTGACGTAGAGCTGTTGAGGGCAGGACCATTAACCTTTATCTGAAGTCTGCTGCTCTGAGCATGTCAGTTGGAGTGATGACATCATCGTGTTCCATGACACAGGTGTTTATATTTGAGCTAACGAGGTGTCCAGAGATCAAAGGTTTCCATTGTTCTGAATGAGAGATAAACCTCTTACATGTGAACGTTTTGTGGAAGAACCGTAACAGATATCTGTGAAATTTCAAAACGTGAAGCATGTCAAGGAAGTTGAGTATCTGAAGTGTAATTTTTGTGTACTTTCGGGTTAATAATGTGGTCTTTTTGGCAGTTTAACTAAAGGTGTGCGGCTGCTACCGTGAGGAAATATCTGCCTGAAATTACAATGGGCTTTAATGGAGGCATGTTGAAAGTTGTTGTACCTCAAGAGGTATTTTGTTTAATTATTTTTTGCTTAATTATTTGTCATTTTTCAAGCTACGAGAGGTTTTCCTACGTTTGTAATGATAAATTATGTCTCAGGAATGTAGGGTTTGGGAATTATGGCAGTTTTAAAAAAATATATGAAGTCAAATTTCCAGATTTTCTACCCTCTAGCTGTGACGTCACGCACTCTAGTTAATGTTAAAATCTGAAGAAAACCTCTAAAACAAGGTCTGAACAAAGTTTAATATCTCTAAAAGTAAGAATCAGATTTAAAAGTTGTTTTAGACGAATAATGTCAGAAATATGTGTAACATTTTAAAGTTGGAATGAGGTTTCTGAGTGAAAGTATGAATGAACAGTTAGCAGTTGAAGTCGCATGAAGATTTGTTGAAGTCTGAAGATTTCCTCCATTGACTTCAATGTTAAAAATGTGATGTATTATGGGATGTATCTCTGGAATTATGAAAGTTATGAATGAGAAAAGTAATAGCCATCGATTCCCGACCGAGTTGAATGTTTTGATGTTTGAACGGAGTGTCTGCGATGTTCAATGCGGGAGGAGAAGAGGGCCAAAATACCGGCGGAATAATAATAAACTTTTCGTGCGTAGAATAACAGTTAGTTGGAATGCTGTTAACAGCATTCCAACTAAATAAAGATGGATGAATGCGTGTATTGTGTTATTGAGGAGAGGGTTCTGGGAAAATATGGCATAGGTTATGGTGTGCTTGTGTAACTTTGGCAGGGGGTGTTCATGTGGGATGGGGAACACTCAAAGATTTTTATTCAGGAACATTATTTTTTCAACAGTTTTTGGATTGAGCCGATTTCTTTTCTTGCTTACAATTTCCCCGCATTTTGAAAATACTCGCTCAGATGGAACCTGTTGTGGAATATTTTCCAAGGCCCATAACTTTGACCCAGTTTATCAGTTCAAACTGTCCTGACTGAGCACACGCACCTCGTAACCTTGGCTGCTGTGCACTCAGTGTTCTGTCTCCCTGTTCCTGCCTGTTGGCGTCAGCTGATAGAGGTGTTATGATTCTATGTTCCTGCCTGTTGACGTCAGCTGATAGAGGTGTTATGATTTTATCTTGTTATGCAGCATGTTGATGATGCTCTCAGAACTAGCTAAATACATGGGTCTGAGGTAGAGTTCTTTAGAATTGACGTGGCAACCCACCCGTGCAGTCTCACCGTGACTGCTGTGACTTGTGATATGAATTCTCCGGCCGAAACTCCAAATAAACCATCAGTGTTTGACATCGAAGCTCCTGCTCTACCGTGTATCTTTCCTGAGTCGGTGACTCCCACTGCATTGCTACACAGAAGTTTCCCTTACAGAACCGATGATGCTGGCATGCATAACAATTGTTTCGCCAGTTTGAACAGATTGGGATACACATTTTGATGGTCCACCCAGTATGCCAGTGGGTCTTTCGATCTTTCCAGCGGTGGATCAGTCATGTACCGCTGCACCTCCACTGTAGCATCTGCTGTGGCATTCCTTGCCGTCCTCGCTTCAGAAGAATCTCTGTCCAGAGTTTCCCAAAGGTTAAGACCTGAAAGACAAACATGACTGTAATCATCAGTACTGAAAGGTTTCAATGTGTATCCTTTTTTACTTGTACTTATTTTGTCCTGCATTTTATCAATTAACTATTTATAACATTACCTGTGGATGATGGATTGTCAACATTTGCTGGTGCCGGTTGAGCTGATGTGGAGGGCTGTTCTTCTGTAGGTGTGTCAGGTTGTGCGTTTTTCCTCAGTTGTGTGCAAAATGCTGTCAGTCGTTTAACTGATGCCACTGCCTGTACTTGATTGTAGAATCCAATAGTTTTGAATCTAGGATCCAGCAGTGTTGACAGGGTCAATGCAGTTTGGCTCTCTGTGGTGTCAAACTTGTTTTGCATATTTGACACCATGTTCTGTCCCAGTAGTTTTGCAGTGTCATGGCTTGTTTTTCCAATTGTGTCATACAAATAGAGCATTAACATTTTCGTCATTGGGATGATCTTGGACCCTGAGACTCTCTTCTCCTCGGAGAGTTCCACTGTTGCCTGGAAAAAGGGGGAGAGCAATTGCAGGCATGCGTCCGCTGTGTCATAGTCCTCAGAGGACAGAGGTCTCACGTCTGTTTTCAGCGTCGCAAGAGCTGCCCCCACTGACTGCCTCTCTTTGAAAAGGCGTTGTAGCATTAGGTAGGTGCTGTTCCAGCGGGTGTCCACTTCCTGAATAAGCTTCAGCACAGGGCGATTCATCTGCTCCTGCACTTCTCTGAGCTTCTCTTTTGCTGTTGTGCTGGTTTTAAAGAACGTGACTACTTTTCTAGCCCTTGTGCGTAGGTCTTGTAGGCCAGGAGTTGCATCCAGAGATTTCTTCAGCACTAAATTGAGTGAATGAGCAAAGCAAAGTGCATGTCTTAGATTTAAACTTCTGACAGAGGCAACCATATTTGCTCCTGCATCCGTCACAATTGAGGTCACTTTGCCTTCAGTGCCCCATTCCTCCATGAGAGACCTCATTGCAGCAGTATGTATGAGCTTCAGGGAAAGGCAGCACTCCCAGAAGCACTGTGGCCAGCTTCGCAGAGTCATCCACATAATGGCAGGTCACTGCTATGCGTCCATATTAATGGAGGTCCACATATCAGCAGTCAGGCTCACAGCCTCAACACTCGGCATGACAGCCTTGGCCTTCATCTTCTCCTCATAGCGCTTGACCATCTCCTTTAGAACCCGTCTGGATGGAAGAGTGTATCTAGGATCAAGCAAGGCCACAAGCTCCTTGAAGCCACAGTCATCCACGATGGAAAAAGGCTGCGAGTCTTTCACCACCATATTCACAAGAGCCCCATCCAGCTCTCGCTTCCAGTCCACTAAGACAAAGAAATAAAGACATAAAGAATAAAAACAAAACCAAAAAAAGCAAATAAGGATTTATGTGAAATTGCACTCAAAGGAAGCAGACTTGTGAGTCACAGTCATAGCATATTGTGTAATGTGTTATTAGTTAATAATAATATAATACATACCATGTATGTTCCCCTGGTTCACAGCAGCTCCGTGTTTGGCAGTGAAGTGCCTAATCATGGAGGAAGTATTCCCATGATACTTCAGTTCAGTTGAACACACCAAGCACTGGACCTGTAGAGAAAGGCATTTGTAAATAAAAATGCTACATTGATCATATACATCATTTTACTTGAATGCTACTTAATATAGATTTGAGATAAACCATAGCTATAATACTGTAGTTGACCTACCTTATCATGCGCAATCAGATTGAAGTGATCCCACATCTCAGAACGACCTCTCTTCCTGGCTGGCTCCATAATGATCCAAATGCAATACTAACAACTCAACAGCAACAAGGCAAACTACGACGACAATCCCACAGATTGCCAAATTGTGCATTTTTTTAGCGGATATAAAGTGTCACTTACTAAGTGATAGATTTTTTTTATCTATAAAATAAATAGACAGACACTTTATCAATCCCAAATTGGGAAATTATTTAACAGCAGCAGTTTGTTCAGGTATTAAAATATTTAAAGTTGGAATAAAGTATGAACTACACATCACAAGTATAATGCACTGCAATCCATAAAATAAGTCCGATATGTTCATGAAAACCCCCCAGGAGACACCGACACTAACGTGGCCGAGTGGACTCCGGAGTTTGCTGCATGAGTTGCACTGTATGATCTGTGGTGTAGTGGGATGTCACTCAAAATCTGAGTAGCCAATGGGGACGTACCCCTGAAAGTCCCGCCCACCTGGGAGGTTTGTGTCAGAATCTCAAACAAAAAATGAGGGAGCGCAAAAGAGAGAGCTGCAGCGAGAGCAAAAGTCTGATCATTGAGAAAGAAGAAACAAGAACTGCAAACAAAAACCTATGTTAAAACAAAGAAAAAATACTTATAGTTTACATGATTACACAAATGATTTGTTTGCAACTTATAGTTTTATTTTTGAAATGTATTTTATTTTGCTTGACTCAGTTTGTTTTTCTTTTAAACTCATAGTTTTGCTTTATTCTGAGAAATTGTTGCTTTATCTTTATGATACAAAACTAATCCCATGCTGACAGTTATGCAGTGTAGAAAAAACTGAAACTATTTTGTGAGTAAGAACTCTGCATTCTCCTTTGGATCCTGTAAGTCCGAGGGGAAGGTTTACATCTATATAATTCATATTTATTTAAAATGTTGAATTCTCTTTAATAACTCCCGTGTATTTCAAACTTAACACTCAGAGAAACTTCTCTCGTTAAACACACATTTATTTGGAGCAGAAACTTGACACAAAGAAACTCACACAAAACAAAGTGATTTAAACTCTTGCCTTTGTTAGCACTGTCAACGTGTCAAATGTCTGCATTGCTTTATTGTCAAAGAAGGCCCATTTTAAAGAGAAAAAGTCTTTCACATAGCAAAGAAACCCTTGCAAACAATTGTTCGGCTGTCAGAAAACAGCATTAAAACATTCCTTATTCAAACTCTGCTCTTTGCCTAAATGTCAACATCAAATACCATCATATGAAACAAGGCATATTCATCGTAGCAGATAAGAGCAGAATGGTATAATTCATGCTTTCCTTGTCCTCGGCTTTCCTACAACCTTTAACAGCTGAGAGCGCAACAATAGCTGTAAGCCGCTTTCCATGGTGTCTGACTCAGTCGGAGTGTGTGGGATAGGCGAACACTTATAAGGACATCCGTTTCTGAGGCTTAAGCTTCACACTGAGGTTTGCCTTTAGCCTCTTGTATCTCACCTCTCTTTGTCCCTTTGGAGACTTACCAGGGCTAAGCTATTTGCTGTCATGGATGTCTGTGCTGTGACATCTAAATCTTATTGCAATGTGTCACACATTCTGTACTGAGCACTTAGAGCTGCAATCTATAAAGTAACCATGTTTGTTGCCTGGAATGTTCAATTGAAGATTGAACGGCCGCGTCACACAGCGGCGTGCGTTGAAGCTTCCAACGCTTCTGCCCATTTACTTTGAATGGGGTGACGTCACTTTTAGCTGAACTGCATTTTGGGAAGCGACGTGGAGCGTGCTGCGTTGCTGGCGTTGCTGGCGTGTGGCGTGCTGGCGTTTGCTGCTGTTGACTGGCGTTGCTGGCGTTGCTGCGCACGTTGGGTGGCGTTGCTGTGGCTGTTGCTTGCGTTGCTGGCGTTGCGGCGTTGCTGGCGTTGCTTGTGCGTTGCTTTTTTTCGTTGCTCTGCGTTGCTGGCGTTGCTGGTCGTTTGCTTGGGTGCTGTGCCGTTGCCTGGCTGTTGTGGCCGTTGCTGGCGTTGCTGGCGTTGCTCGCTTCAAAAGCTTTGAGCAATGTTCAACTTTATTGACGCCTCCGACGGAGGCGTCAGCCAATCGACATCATATTGCCAGTAGGGCTTACAAGCTGTTAGCCCAATCAAAACCGCGGTGCTTGGTGCTCTGGGGCGGCGAGATTTCATGTGATTGGTTGTTGGAGTTTCGAGTGTCAGACACGGCCCGCCGGAAGCGTCAACGCACGCCGCTGTGTGGACGGGCCTGTTAAAACCTGATGAAACATTCAGAAAAGAAGTGAGTCTCACCAAACGGTGAATACATTCTTTTTTGCGTGATATAACAAAGCTAAATGATGATGGTAAATGATTGATTTATAAAGGATAATATCTTTAACATTAACAAAAAAAATGAAAAATATTTTTTTTATTTTATGTAAACATAGCAATGAGTAAGTGTTGTCCTCAATGTCCCGTCAAGATAATCTCTGCCCTGCAAGTTCTTATAATAAACTATTTAAATTACCATTGCATTGTTCACAGTGCCTAACTCACATGCATTGTTTCTACTTATTTTATTATATATTCAATTGTATTTTCATTTATTTTGTATTACCTTTTCACATGACACATAATTGGTAATGTTTTGTCATGTGGAGAGGCTGTGTTTCATTGATTATCAGGGCTTAATATCTTCCCTAATATTGTAGGTGACGATCACACATTTATTTGTTTGCACTGTGAACAGACATGTTAAATGTGGGCAGGAACCAGGTGGATCTTGTGATATGGAAGCTGTTGCACCCCGAGTTACCTCAGGGGTACACTTCCGCCCACTCCTCAGAAGCAATGTGGATGATGATTGCTCCATGGTTGCTGCTTCACTCATCTATATTTTACAGGTTAGTTTACTTAATATATTGAATGTCAAATCGTGCAAGCTGAACAGCGAGCGTGACAAGCAGGCACGCTTGTCAGCGCCAGAGACTGCAACCATAAAAGTTGAGACATGCGGTTTATTTTACCCGAGTGCATTCTCACAGGCACGTCGCCATGTTTTAGGTTGAATTAGTGATTTTATTTGGGCTTATAAATGTATAAAACGCTTGAGATATATGGTATGCTGAATAAACTAACAGTTAAATGTTGCAGAGCTGTACTTGTTATTGTAAAATGTTTATATTGTAATTAATGTAGTCTAGTGTAAAGGTGCATAGGCCTATGTAAACCCTGAATAATTACAGATTAGGCATTTGCTTTAAAAGCAGTTAAATATTGCTGTAATTTACAATATAATATTATAGCGGCCCAAATTGACTTTTATATGGGTAATAATCTGTAGAATGTTTCTTAAATTAGAAAACTGTATACGAGAGCTTAATTTGTGATATTTATTTATGTAAAGCAGTTATTTTTAGGTGTTTTGCACATAATGGAATGTAACAGAAACTGGCACCCATGGAAATTATATATTATGTGAATTTTGATGAAAAATAGAAATGTAATAACCTGCACTCTTTCTCTATTTTTTTTATTTCTCTATTGTTGCTGCAGTATCCATTTTGGGACCCGTAACATCTTGTTACTGGCAGTGGATGACAAGTTAGTGGTTGAGAAACGTACAATAATGTCGTGTGGGACTTTTTGGTAGAGAGTGGAAGGAAACTTAAGTGTCTCATTTACATTCAAAAACTGCTCATTCTACCCTGTTTGTCTTCAAAACTCTCACTATGCTAATGCTCTCTTTCTGCACTGACAAGTATACTTCACGCAGGAGGTTTTAGGTTTCTTTGCCAGTGTTGTTTTCAGGACTTTCCTCTGTCTCTTCCTGTATGTCGTATAAGCCAGTGTCGATGGCTGTTTTGAATAAATGAGGTACCTAGACTCAAATGTTAGGCAAGTGCACAGACATCTCCCCCTAGATGAATGTGAAAACACCTCTGTAGTGACAAACTTGGATCCAATACAAGTCAGATTAGGTGAGGATAAGACTCTTTAGGGGACATTTTTGAGTGGAGGGTATTTTAAACTGCAGTATCCCTGATGTTTGATGCATAATTCATGATTGCATCAAACTGATTTGTAATACAGTCTGTACTTTCAAAACTATTTTCTTTTAGCTTATTTCATTTGTATTTGTACTTAACTAAAAAGTTTTAAACAAAAACTAAACAGGGCTGCAAATAAACTTCATGTTAGGAATACTGATACTGTCAGATCGATTTGCCTCATGAAAGAACAGCTTTTAGTTGTCAACATTTGACAACATTCTTCTCTTTTTTGCCAGCAGTTACCAAAGACTGACACAAATATTTAAAAAGTCCCTAAAGCAAGTTTGTTCTTTCTTTCTAATTATTTCCCTCAGTGAACAAGCAAATAACTCACAACTCGTACTCACATCCCACAGAGCAGCAGCATACACCGTTTTTCCTCCTTCCTTTATGAACGGTGAAATGCTTTTCAAACTATCTACGATCCAAAAATCAGTGATAGGCCAGAACAAAAATGAATTTGTTCACTGTCTGCGTTCCTCTGTATTCTGCTCCACACACCTGCGTCTCTTCCCTGTCATCATGCCTGATTAAAACTCTCACTGTGGCTGCCGGTGCCATCATTCATGTCATTGCCAAGGACAATCCTGTGATTTCCCAACGGTGACTGCACCCGGGGACAATACTCTACTTAACAATTTATCAGATGGATCAATTTATCAGATGGATCAATTTATCTGCGCGAAAACCTGAAATGGTTCCACAAAGCTGAGAAACTGATTTGGCGACGTAGAGAAATTACACACCTGTCAGATAAGATATCATAGCTGCATGAAATTATCATTTTACCCGAACATGTTAGTCTTGTCTGTAAGCTGCACCATCAAAGCAAACAGCCTGACATTATATAGATGTCAATGACAGTCCGCAGACAGAACAACTTTTTGAAATGGCAGCATTATAGGAAATGTTATATCAATAGTGACAAAAGATTACTCGCATCTTTACGTGTATAAGGTCACTACAAACAACCTTTCGATGTTAATAAAACAATGCCTACTTACTCAATGGCAGGGTAGAATATACAGTTGCAAGAAAAAGTATGTGAACCCTTTGGAATTACCTGGATTTCTGCATAAGTTGGTCATAAAATGTGTTCTGATCTTCATCTAAGTCACAACAATAGACAAACACAGTCTGCTTAAACTAATACCACACAAACAATTATATGTTTTCATGTTTTTATTGAACACACCATGTAAACATTCACAGTGCAGGGTGGAAAAAGTATGTGAACCCCTAGGGGTGGCCAACCCGCGGCTCTCGAGCCGCATGCGGCTCTTTGCCTAGTTTCATGCGGCCCTTCAGTTCATATCGAATTTTATATGTGTGAGTTTGGGGGAGAGACACTGACTCCTGACTAGTGTTGCACGGTGTACCGATACTTGAAAGGTACCGCGATACCCTGCCGTTAAAAACCTTACGATTCCTCCGTTTCATTAGTATCGGTACTTTAAGAATGACGGCGAAAAGTACTCCGGTGAGAAAGCGCCATTTTAATAAGAGCCGTGTGTGTTCAGCGCTCTGCTTCCACTCCCTGCACTGCAGCCGTGCCTGCAGTCCCGCCCCTCTCAAGCACGCTCTAAGTGCCTCCCCTCTCTCGTGCACGCGCTAGCTGCCAGAGCATGTGAGAAAACGAGAAGCATGGCTGCAAGTGGGAGTGCAACTGCCGCTGCGCCTCGGCTTGTTGACAAAAAAGACGCCAGAAGCGAAATTTGGAAGTATTTTAGCAATATCTCTGACAGTGAGGGCAAGCCTACGGACACCACGAGGCCTGTCTGTAAGACATTTATTAATTTTATTTAATACGAATTATTGTCATTTATTTTATTTATTGTTCTCATTGTTTAAAAGTTTGTGTTATGGTTCTGGTGTGAAATAAAGCACAATAATTACATTTAAGACCGTTTCCCTTTTTTTAAGAAAAGTATCGAAAAATAATCGGAATCGCAATTCTTGACCTGGGCCCTTTCTCATTTCTGTCATTTTAAAGAGACGTCCATTAATGATGACAGGAGGCACAGCAGCCCCCTGTCTGATGGACAGATGTGTTCATGACCACTTATATATTTACTTTGATTCATTCACAGTGCGGTATAATGAGACAATAACAGGCTACAGATGCGGACACACATACACACACACACACACACACACACACACACACACACACATATATATATATATATAAATATATACCATTTCAGAATCAAACAGAGCACTCTCATAATAACGTAACACTATCAGAGACTGGATATATCCACCCCCCCTCTCTGGTCGCTACAATGAGGGAAATAAATTACGGGCCAAAAGTTTTATTTACAAGTATTAAAAGTAAGCAGAGGACACCAAACCAACTGAGACCTGTCTGTCCGCTGCATCTACGCACTGTACAACACACACACCTACACACTGTACCACACACACACCAACACACTGTACCACACACACCTACAGCTCCTAAAGCATATTATCAGGCTACAGCCGTTGTGTATTTTATTATGTGAAGCACTAAATGGTTTTAGAAAAATATCGACTCTTTGTTTGTAGTTATCTACTAAACTACAGCAAATAAAGAGAGTAGGCCTGTTATACTGAGTGATATACACACTGCTCTGCTTTCTGCACGGACCTTACAGCTGTTCTCTCTGTAAACATCGCGTTGCGATGAGAGCAGTTAATAAAATAATATCCAGGGGATGCATGCAGAGCTGTCATTGGCTGAGATAAGTCCGGCCGTGCGTCACGATGCTTTGAAACATCTCTGTTCCCGGAAATGCATCCACGAAGGAGCCGTGGAGGACCCATCAGTGTATCCTCGGTTAGAGCTCCTCCAGAGAGCCTCCTTGATGCTCGATCCTCGGTCCTCGAAGTGCATTGAGAGAAATTAGATGTCCTTCAACATGGCGCGCTAAAATTCATTTCCGGGTCACTACCGGAGGACCGAGGAGTCGAGGAGTCGAGGAGGGGGATTTGATGAAATGAGAAAGGGCCTTGGTATCGAAACCAAAATGTTGGTATCGTGACAACACTAGCTACTCCTGACAGTTAAACCTGATATTTAGTAGGTCTGTTAAGTATTGAATGCTGATAATTCTGACGTAATTTGGCCGGTTAAAGTTGTTTGGGCTCGGATAAAATCGCTCCGTTACTTTCGTCCCGTGTTATGTATGTTGTGTATGTGTGGTGTCTGAGAGGATGACAGCGCGTATAATTTTGATGTGGCCCAAGAGCCAATCACAATAATACCTGCGATGCAGTGAACCAATCACCTTTGAGGGGGGGGAAACCTATCGTTGATTAAACATTATCCAGTGTTTCCCCTACCATTGTCTTGGAGGGGCGCTGCGCCCCGCCAACGGAGCCCCGTGCCCCCCCTGAAATTCAAGGTGTTTAAAAAATATATATAATTTTTTTTTTAAATATATATATAGCACCAAATTGCAAATAATCTATAACTACTGTCACTTTTCACATTGAACATGTGCTCTTTTATTAAATAAACTAAACGCTTTCATTTTAAGTTGTGAGCTTAGTGTTTTTGACCCTAAGAAACACTGATGCATTAATCAATAACAATAATCCACAGCTCCTCTTTCTGCTCCAGAGGATTTAAAAAATATATATCCCAATGCCACAAAAATGCATCAGTGACGTGGTTGAAATCTTGTCTCCAGAAAACAAAAAACTGAAACAAGCGGTATCAGTGACTATGTGTTTGATGTGGCTCTTTGCAGTAACATAGAAAAAATGTGGCTCTTAACCTCTGACTGGTTTGCCACCCCTGCCCTAGGCTAAAGACTTCTTCAAGAGCTAATTGGAGTCAGGAGTCAGCCAACCTGGAGTCCAATCAATGAGACGGGATTGGAGGTGTTGGTTAAAGCTGCCCTGCCCTATAAAAAATACACACCAGTTTTGAATGTGCTATTCTTAAGAAGCATTGCCAGATGTGAACCATGCCTCGCACAAAAGAGCTCTCAGAAGACCTACGATTAAGAATTGTTGACTTTCATAAAGCTGGAAAGGGTTACAAAAGTATCTCTAAAAGCCTCGATGTTCATCAGTCCACGGTAAGACAAATTGTCTATAAATGGAGAAAGTTCAGCACTGTTGCTGCTCTCCCTAGGAGTGGCCGTCCTGTAAAGATGACTGCAAGAGCACAGCGCAGAATGCTCGATGAGGTGAAGAAGCATCCTAGAGTGTCAGCTAGAGACTAAATCTCTGGCACATGCTAACATCTCTGTTGACGAATCTACGATACGTAAAACACTGAGCAAGAAAGGAGTTAATGGGAGGACACCACGGAGGAAGCCACTGCTGTCCAGAAAAAACATTGCTGCACGTTTGAAGTTTGCAAAAGAGCACCTGGATGTTCCACAGCACTACTGGCAAAATATTCTGTGGACAGATGAAACCAAAGTTGAGTTGTTTGGAAGGAACACACAACGCTATGTGTGGAGAATCCAAAGGGTTCACATACTTTTTCTTGCAACTGTACATTACATTACATGAGAAGTTTAAAGTGACCCGGGTAACTTGAAGTAATGATGATCTGGCAGAAGCTCCAGATAACATTTAAATTAGTAAGAGTTTTTCCAAAACTAAAACTCTATATTTCAGTGTATTTGTTCTTTTTTTCATTTTAAATTACTTAGTATTTTACATTCTGTTCATTTTCCTTAAGAGAGAATATCAAACTGGGTATTTTTTTAAATTAATTTATGTATTTATATTTCACAGAAATAGCCTCAGTGTGAATTATATTACATTTTATGTAACGATGTGTATCGTGGTAACATGTTAAGCCTCTTCAGACAGCAGCTAAATGGCTTCACATGCCATAGCACACAATCATTTGAGTTAACACAATCACTTCTGACATTTTTCCACACTGATGTGTTCAGTCGAAACTCCTCAGTGCTCTCACATCATTGTACACATACATCATAAGCGGCTATAGCTCAGGCGGTATCCTTTCATAAGAGACTACACTGCCACAGAGAATGGATTATCTAACACAATAACAGATCAAAACACACCTCACAGCACAAGCTCATTGACTGCTGTAATAGCTCACCACATAATGGAGGGTGCATGCTTACAAATCCAATGCAATCCGACGGGTCCTCACTTTTCAGAGCATGCTGTAATTATTATTCAGAGTGCTTCTGTTTCATCCTCAATGGCTTTTGTCTGTAACAAAATAAACATTTGTATTCTTTAGTTCTCTTATCCTGACACAGCAATCAAGTCCAGTGTTCAACTGATGGAAACATATGTGCAGTTAGTTTAAAACCTAAATTAGATCAAAAATAATTTCTAAAAATACAAAATGTAATAAAACATCAACACTTTTAACAACTCAAAGATCTAAAACATTTTCTATATACACAAAATAACCATTTATTTCAAATATTGTTCACAAATCTGAACAAATCTGTGATAGTGAGCACTTCTCCTTTGCCGAGATAATCCATCCCACCTCACAGGTGTGGCATATCAAGATGCTGATTAGACAGCATGATTATTGCACAGGTGTGCCTTAGGCTGGCCACAATAAAAGGCCACTCTGAAACGTGCAGTTTTGCTTTATTGGGGGGGTCCGAAAACCAGTCAGTATCTGGTGTGAGGGGTAGGATTAGGGTTAGGGTAATGTTGTGAATCGAGTGGCCTGTGTTCGTCGTCCATAACATACGCCTGCCCATACCATAACCCCACCACCACCATGGGCCACTCGATTCACAACATTACCCTAACCCTACCCCTACCCCTCACACCAGATACTGACTGGTTTTCGGACCCCCCCAATAAAGCAAAACTGCACATTTCAGAGTGGCCTTTTATTGTGGCCAGCCTAAGGCACACCTGTGCAATAATCATGCTGTCTAATCAGCATCTTGATATGCCACACCTGTGAGGTGGGACGGATTATCTCGGCAAAGGAGAAGTGCTCACTATCACAGATGTTTTCAGATTTGTGAACAATATTTAAGAGAAATGGTTATTTTGTGTATATAGAAAATTTGTTAGATCTTTGAGTTCATCTCATGAAAAATGGGAGCAAAAACAAAAGTGTTGCGTTTATATTTTTGTTCAGTATAGTTGGATAGTATAAAGGTTCTGGTCACACACATCATTACTGGTAAGAACTGTGGACTATATTTCTGGCATTCGGGTTGGGGTAATATTGGGTTCAGCATAGAAATTAGGTGTTTTCAAACAGTACCTTTTACATTTGTTATTCTGTCCCTCCAACACACACACACACACACACACACACACACACACACACACACACACACACACACACACACACACACACACACACACACACACACACACACACACACACAGGAATACATGAAACAATGACACAAAGCTGAATGATTTTTTCAGACTGTGCTCAATTAAATCTAAACCAAAATAACCTGCAGCTCTGACGGATGGCCCTGTAATGTAGTCTGACATAGCCTCAAAATTGTATCGGGGACAAAGAATGTGCAATGTCTAACCCAATTTCCAAGACCTGATGTCTTTATTGGAAAAATAATCTGAACTTGCCCTGAATCCTCCATACAAGATCAGGATCTATGTATGCAGTCCTCTCACTTTTAATATTCCCCTTATTAGCCATTATGTGTTGCAGAATTGGCAAAACAGTAAAATACTTATGGTTTGGTCACATTCAAAAGATATGAAGACTGCTTTCTCAGGATCATTTGTGGTTCCATGCTCTATTAATTTAATCAAGTACATTACAAGAAAACTGCTTGATGTTACACGCAGGTGACCTAAACGTAGGACATGTTGAAATAACTGATGCAGATAATCAAGCAATAGGACATTACACATGTATGATCGCTTTGGGTCACCCCACAGCCAGGATCGACATGTTGACATTTCTACCTCCTGTGCTATAGCGCTGTGACTGGTTCATGAGCTCAATACACTTTATTTAAACATCTTGAAACATGATAGGGTGCTTTTCTTAAGACCTGTCATTTCGCATTAGTGTGAGAACAGCATGCAGTTGTCCTTGGTCTGTCTATTTGTCATCAAAGGAAAAGGGCACAACTTACCTGAAGGGATGTGTGTGCTCTGGCTTCTCAAATCATTCAAAACATTGAACAGCCCATTGGTCTATACAGAAATGTTGTACGCACTGCCTTAATCCAGAACGTTTGATAATGTTAAGGAATCTCTTATATACCTCGGTGGATGTATTGCAGGGCGTATTGTGATGGCTTATTTGTGCAGTACAAACTGACTATATAAATAATTTCTGAAAGGAGATTGTATAACCTACTGTATATTATCCCTCAGATTTAATTCAAGAATTTCTAACCTATTTTATATTCAATATGTTTATACCATAATCTGCTTCAGCAAGCTAATGCTAATGCACAAAGTGGTGTTAAATCTAAGTGCACATATATGGCAGCATTTATAGATTGCTTAATTGAGTGCACTTCAACATGTGGACCTGGGGATCAAACTGTCAATTCAAAGATTGGTTAATAGCCATACTATCCTTTGAGTTTATTCCTTTAATAATTAATTGAATGCCCCAATTTAACATGTTTGCAGTTTACTTTTAAAACGTTACCTATGTATCACTGTTATAGTTGGATACTTTTTCAGGGCATTTTCATCTCATCAGGAGACAATGCCTGCCTCTGTTTTAAAACAATGATCTTTGATACTTGCTGAAAAGATGTCGAACTTAAAAGGCTTAAACTTATGCACTGCAGGTTTGTCTAGTGTTTGAGTCCTGGACCTCTTGAACCCAAAGCGAGAAAAACAATCCTAGAAAAATATGCTTCCCAAGTTGCTTAAAAAATGTGTTCTACCTTTAAACCACACAGATTTGCCATGCACTCAAAGCACTGTTATTTTAATATATATTTAGGCACAATAAAATGATCTTCTAAATGTTTGGTAGAGATGTTGAGCCATGACATTCACAATAAATTCAAAGATACAGTATATTCCCCTTTCTATAACTCTATAATGTATTTCCGACCGATTTACCATTAAACAAGGTTATGAAGAAACATCTTGGTATACAGTATGTGCACCTATCATCCGTACAAATGTCCAAACTATAGAAACAGGAAAAAAATGCTTTTACGTTTGTAATATATATTGGTGTAGGACGTTTGCCTTTTGTGGTTGCCAATGGCCTGGGTTGAGCCACATTTAATTTGTCTTAAAGCACTGTAAGCTGGATTTAAAAGCTGATGCAGCACATACAGTAAATGATTACCCTCTTGCTAAAATGCAATGTGCAAGTTACAGTTGATGAAGCATTCTGGCCTGTTACTGTTTTCTGATGAGTTCATAAAAAGTTGTTGTGGTTCATTCAAGCCTTTCAGATTATTATATATTCCAATTTATTATTGGAAGGTGTATAACATATCCCTCATTGCTGTGAGTAGAGATCAAGTTTAATTTGCCTGCCGAACTGTGAGGTTGCAGAAGACTCCCCCATGACTGATAGGCCATGTCACCGGCAAAGGGCAGGAAGATAAGTGGAGTTGCTTTGTAGTATAATGGAGGTTGTAAAATGTAAAAGAGCTCTGTGATGCATTTACTGTTGCCCATAAAATAATAGTCCTCAGAGTGGCCACAGTAATGGAAGGCCAGCAGCTCTCCACAAGTACACTGTGTCTTTATCCTGTCATCATGTCAACATACGTCAAAGTGCAGTAAGCCCTGGAGTGACACTTTGTAAGAAGATCTGCTCTCTATAGTTAAGTCCTTAGAAATAAAAAACGGTAAACCAGCAGACTTTGTACCAATCCCACAACTCACATTTGTTGTGCTTGTGCATACTGTCAGGGACAATATGGTGTAGCGGTAATGACATCAGTTCAATTACTGGTTGTTTATCATAATTAGTGTGGGTAGTCGCTCTAACTATAATGCATGAGAGTTGGTCAGCAAATGAACATTCAGCTTCTCTGTCCATAATATCTGCCATTAATCTTAGTCAGCTCTTGACTCGGTCTGTAATGGAGGGGTCATTTTCAATGCCATATTATTGCAGACGCATCTCATCCTCATTAATGACTTCTTCTTTTAATGTATGGTTCAAGAAGCTTAACAAAAGCTGAGAAAATGTTGCCAATCATGACACTTAATCCTTTTGAGCTGCTAACATGCAACAGCAAATTAAGTGATAGAGAGTGCGTTTTAAAAAAAGACCTCATTAAATCCTAGTGCATTATATTTTAGTGACTTTGCGGATTGTTAATCTCTTTCCATTCTCAGGATCAAAATATCCTTCAACCTGTTCTCAATGTTAGAGCTCTACAGTCTCCCTTATTTTTAAGGCAAGTTTGTGTGATAATCTATTGAACAAATTTAGTTTTCAATTTTCACCGTCCATGATCGCAGTTTTATACTCTTTCTTTGTACTTATTTGTACAACTGTAATGTAATGCAATCGATTGATTTGCAAAACCACTGCTTCCCATTGTAGAAATGAGAAAAACCAATGGCTGCTTTACCAATGTCCTATTCTCTCCTAGATAATGCCTCAAGTAACAATAGATGCATTCAATGAAGCAAAATGGCACACATTTATCTTTTCAAGCCAGTTGAGGTTACTAGAAGAATACATCGCATAAATGCAGCCATTCAGTATTTATATGGTACAACTATGATTCTTCACTATTTATCTCCAAAATAATTTGGTTCCAAAAATGTAAAACTGTTATTATTGCTGAGCTCTAGGTGTATGATATGTATCCCAGACATGTATCATAGTTGTATTACTTCAAATGACATTTTCTGATTTAGTGTTGATTCCAATGACCAGACGTCCAATGGATGCTAGGTTAATTTATTTTTGGCAATTTTTGATTTTCATTCATTTTTCTTGCTACTGACACCGCCTCAACAATGTTGACTGTGCATCTTTACCTATATATAGATACATATATTTAATAATTACTTTGCATGAGGGTCAAACTGAAAATGTCGGACATGCGTGCGACCAAATGTACAGTACGGGGTTGGGTTTATCTTCGTTATCACTGGATAGTCAGTATGAGTTAGAAATGAGACCAAACCTAAAGCGCAAATGTGTTGGAATATTTTCATTGAGGAAAGTAAACTTGACGGTGGTTTCACCAACATAACTGAATAACAGTGTCAACCAAGATATATTTTTAGAAAAAATAAATAAAGGTCATGTCTTGCACTCAATGGAAAACTGTTCAAAAATGTGGTAAATTACAGTTACCACAATCATGAAAGTGAAAGATGATGAGTAACTGGATGGTTAAGCCTAAGGCAACAAGAATGTCAAAACGACAGACTCCATAGCTTTTATTTGTAGGTGACTTAGAGAAAGAAAAACTACTCAGTGAGTCTTCACACAATTAAGTCCTCTGATTCGATGAAGGAATTGGATCGATGATACTTGTATGAATGTTTTCTGGCCTCTTCAGTTGGTGATATAATTTAAGTCCAAGGAGATATTTTACAAAGATTTCAATATTTTAAAGCCTTGCTGCAACGTAGCATTTTTTTAAAGACCATAATTTGATTGATTTATCTTTGCTGATGATCACATACATGAAGAAACGTTTAAAAATTCATGTTTATTAGCATGTACCATTCCTCAAAAAACAATACACTATCTTTATACTGTATGGGGCCTATACTATAGAAGAAAAACTAGAGCGCAGAGTGAACATTGATAAATCTATGAAAGTCAAGAAAGCATTAGAGCAGTAGAGACATGGACATGAGCAAAGTGCTTCTCTGATGTCTTTCAATTATTAATTTGATAAAATAATAATGCAGCTGATGCTTGAAAATGTGTCTTTCTAGTCATTTGCACCATTTTCCACTGCAGTTTACATGGCTCTACTGTACATGTAGTACTTTAAATAAAATATAGATTTGTCATAGTAATAAGTTACATCTTTGGGGGGGGAGTGAAAATGCTTCATAAGCTCCCTTCCATACAGAACGTTTTAAAAAAACATAGATTATATTGTACAAAATATTGTTAGTAGAAAGAACCAATTGTCGACATTGCACTTAATAATTTGTCCAATCGGTCAGGTTCATTTTTCAGAGGTCAAATCAGTGTGAGCTGTAAAGAAGCTTGGGTGAAAGCACCACAAACACAGAATGCATGTTCTTTTGACCGATGTATCTAAAACAGTCCCCGATTAATTTTCGTTTAATTTACTAATCTAATGAATTACCAATGCTGCTCCATTATCAGATAATAACTTTACATAGTTTGCATGTACAAGAAAACATCTTTTGATGACACCAAAAGCTGAACTGCTGCCGTAGTTATTTTCACTTGATGTAAAGTTACATTTAGCCCTTGTTTGTTTACATTAGTAACATTTCTAAACCATCATTACAAGTGAAAAAACTCCTGAAGCCTGGGTAAAGTAGCCCCTTGTGGTTTGAAAATAATGGATTTATCAAAGCGGCTGGCCAAGCAGCACTGCATAAAATGTTTTCCATTTGCTATTTTAATGCAGCCTAATACAGCGCCCCTACCAAAACAGTTATGGATTTTGCTTGAATAATAACAGAAACTAAAGAATGCAATTCCTGAAGAAATTGCAAGTGGGAATACTTTATGCTGAAAAGCTGACGCGAAACTGCTATGCTGAAATGTAATGTGTAAGAAGAAAGTGAAGAATTTAGATTGAAATGATACATGAACACTGGGGGCTTGAATGTGTGATGAAAGAAGAAAAGAAAGTAAAAAGGCTTGGAAAAGCAGCAGAATATTTGAACTGCAAACTTTTGAACTAACTTGATGGCGAATGATCTGTCGCCATGGCAACGGCATTTGATGACATCCCATAATACGCTTAGATGCATTGATGGCTGAAGTTATGAGAAGTTATGAGAAAACCGTGTTTCATGGCGAGCATTTTGTTGCCATGGCAACGGCATTTGAAGAAATCTCAAAACTGTCCCGTAGATGTCTTCACGGCTGGACTGTTG